>NC_056736.1:238865696-239165696 GCF_019279795.1 Protopterus annectens | reverse complement strand
GGTTAGGGCCGGGTTAGGTAAGGGTCGAGTAAGGTAAGTGTGTGATGTTGACGGTCTGTAGGGATAGGGGTGGGATAAGTTAGTTAGGGTTAGAGCGGGTTAGGTAAGGGTGCGAGTAAGGAAAGTGTGCGATGTAGACGGTCTGTAGGGATAGGGTGGGATAAGTGAGTTAGGGTTAGGGCGGGTTAGGTAAGGGTGCAGTAATGATATTTTGGTTTAGGGGGTTAATTGAGTTAGGGTTAGGGCGGGTTAGGTGAGTGTGCGATAGTGACGGACCTTAGGGTTAGGGTTTCGGTTAGGGTTGTAGATAGTTGTGTATGTAAGGGTTAGTGTTGGTTGGTAAGGATTTTGGTGTGCTTGTGTTGTGTGTGTGGGTTTTGGACAGGGGATTTGTTTTATTTGTTGTTATGATGTGTCGAGTGTATGAGGTGTCGTGTTTGTGAACTGTCGATTATGTGGTGTCGGTGAAGTAGCTGTCGGTGTTGTGAACAGTCGATCAAGTCAGGTAGATCCATGTATACACATAATCCACAGACGTAAACCAAAGCAAGTTATGAAATGAGGATTGTACATGTATATATGTATACACAACAGACTTATGTCCCGTAGATATGACATATGTACATAAATAGGCGATGTTATATCTAATATGGGTAGACAAACAGACATGCAGGAAAGGTGAATAAACCGCAGCATTCCAAACAATTGGCCAGAAAGTGACAGTCCAGCAAGTTCTACACTTTAAACATGCAGATAGGTGTCCATTGCAGGACTCCAAAAATTGAATCTCACGTAGTGTCAACCGACATTGACGCAAAAGAAGTGACCGCAGCAAATACGAAATAGCTGTACATGCAACAGTATCAGGTGCAAGGGTGACGACACATGTGTCGATAAAATGTATGACGTACGAACTGATATCTGGAGAGTGGGGAGTGCATATAAGTGTCTCCACACTTCAGTACCGCACACATTAAACATGTGTAATGGGTACTGTAGAGGGTTGTCAGGTATGGGAATCGTGGGTATGCAGAAATGGGCCTAGGTGTTGTTTGGCAGGGATTTCGTAGGCCCGCCCCATGGGAGTTATGTGGGTATAGCACACGCCTATATTCTCAATAATGGGGCAAACCATCCACTGGATATTGCGGAAACCATTTTGGCAATATGTAGGGCCCTATATCAGTGTCATGTAGGCGATTATCATGGATGGACATCGACGACCAAGATGGTACCCATAACTGGCAAACTGTCAGAATAACACAGCTGCACTAAGGCATAGTACATGAAATACAAATAGGGACTACATTAGATATACCCCAGACAAAGTCAGAAAGTTGTGAGAATACTGGCGTACCCATGAATATGGATGTTATGAGTGTTACTAATCATGTAATGGAAATGTCAGTCACTATTATCTACCACACAGTCCGTAATGCCTTGCCAGCAATTTACCAGAAAGGCACATCACTATGACAAATGTAACAAGGTCAAACGTCAGGGCATTTACCCATAATGTGCACAGGTTAGGGGTATGAAGGTAACCTGTCCAAAATACATGTACAGAACTAGTGATACTAGGTGGACAGGTGAGAAGAAAGACATCAGGACAAATGAGAAAACATGTACAAGACACATGAATGTACTCTGACAAATGTGAATGACAATGTATGCCCTGTGCATGTCAATGTGGAAGGTTAATAGACACAAAAGTAAGGTGTCCCTCAGAGTGTCATGCAGTGTCACCGTAACAATGTCCAGTCCCCCAGACACTTACATGAGATCTGCCACTGACGGAAAGCGCAAATACCGGCGCACACATACGGTACATGATAGACCAATTAGTGTGGATAAGCAGCTGTTGGCCTGTGTGAGGAATACAACTGTCTGGGTGGGTGTGTCCTGCAATATAAATGCAATGGCATGTGGCCTGTGATGCCGCCATACAGTGTGTGTATTGGTGTCAGAACGTTGATATTTTGTTACAGACACGTACTCCGCAACTGTACAGATTTACGCAGAATGTGCAGAGTTCTGCCTCATATGTTTGGTGTGTTCCACGTAACAATAGTAACATTCTGGCACTTTCATGATAACTGAAGACATGAAATAATGACAAACATGTGAGTAAGACACCAAATCCGACAGAAAAGCCATACTAATGCAAAACCTATTATTGTGTCAACTATCTACGTTTGTAAGAGCAACATGTCAATACTGCCCCAATGTGTCCCACTATCAGATAAGGCCTTGTCCAGCAACTTGCTCTAGGAGGTGGAGTGGTATGAAAAGAAACAGATCTATGTGTGAGGAAACAGCAATATCGACTGCAAGATAACGCAGAAGGTATGAAATGTGCTGCAGTAGGACGTGCAGTACTGTCCGCAGGTATGTGCTGACATGTCAAATGACACAGCAGTCTACATGAAGAACCTATAGGGCTGTCACCTTTACAAATGTTGATAGTGGGACATAGCCAGAGCCATGCACACAGCACAAATAGACATACACACATCAAAACTAGGCCATGATACATGAAGCCTCCGGCGTGTACGAGAACAGTGAGAGTACAGCAAGGATAGATGTCTGCCAAGATATACAGCAAGCACCTGTAAGGGCATGTAACACCGCCCGTAACACGGACATTGAATGGACAATGTTGGGAGTTGCAACATACCCCATTGGTATGTGAAAGCTATGCAAATATGCGATACATGAAACAGTCAGCTGTCCATGCAAGAGCAGAGTTATGGGCAGAAAATAGATTATATATATATATATAGAGAGAGAGATACAGACATACACACACACACACACACACACACACACACACACACACACACACACACACATGTGGCAGGGCTGGTAATCGAACCTACACATGACTACACTATCACACTACAGCATGATGCATTTACAGAACACACTACCGAGATTACTAAACACAGCAGACACACAGGCATTCTACTAGGTGCATGTCAACATCTGCAAAGACAAAGACATCAGCAGGATACATCTGTGTTACAAAGCATCTAAAAGCATAACCTGAGTCCCCAGGCGGACAGGAGCATGCACACACACACACACACACACACACACACACATCTGGCAGGCCTGGGAATCGAACTTACACCTAACTACCCTATCACACTACAACATAACGCATTTACACAACGCGCTACCGAGACTACTGAACACAGCACTCCCAGAGGCATACTTCTAGGTGGGTGACATCATCCGCAAAGGCAAAGACGCTGATAGGGAAGGCATGTGTTGTGAAGCATCTAAAAGCATTACTGTGTCCTCAGGCAGCTGGAAACACACACACATGCACAGACGCTTGGAAGGGCTGGGAGTTGAACACACAACTACCTACTCTAACACACTACGGCATTACGCATTTACAGAACGCGCTACCGAGATTACTGAACACAGCACTCCCAGAGGCATACTTCTAGGTGGGTGACATCATCCGCAAAGGCAAAGATGCTGATAGGGAATGTATGTCTTGTGAGGCATCTAAAAGCATTACTGTGTCCCCTGGCAGCTGGAAACACACACACACACACACACACACACACTTGGAAGGGCCAGGAGTTGAACACACACCTACCTACTCTAACACAGTACAGCATTACATATTTACAGAACGTGCTACCAAGATTACTAAACACAGCACTCCCGGAGGCATACTTTTAGGTGGGTGACATCATCCACAAAGGCAAAGATGCCGATAGGGAATGTACGTGTTGTGAGGCATCTAAAAGCATTACTGTGTCCCCAGGCAGCTGGAAACACACACACACACACACACACACACACACACACACACACACACACACACACACATACACATACTTGGAAGGGCTGGGAGTTGAACACACACCTACCTACTCTAACAAACTACAGCATTACGCATTTACAGAATGCGCTACCAAGATTACTGAACACAGCATTCCCAGAGGCATACTTCTAGGTGGGTGACATCATCTGCAAAGGCAAATACGCCAATAGGGAATGTACGTGTTGTGAGGCAACTAAAAGCATTACTGTGTCCCCAGGCAGCTGGAAACACACACACACTTGGAAGGGCCGGGAGTTGAACACAGACCTACCTACTCTAACACACTACAGCATTACACATTTACAGAACGCGCTACCGAGATTACTGAACACAGCACTCCCAGAGGCATACTTCTAGGTGGGTGACATCATCCGCAAAGGCAAAGATGGTGATAGGGAATGTATGTGTTGTGAGGCATCTAAAAGCATTACTGTGTCCCCAGGCAGCTGGAAACACCCACACACACGCACACTCACACACACACACAAAGACACTTGGAAGGGCCGGGAGTTGAACACACACCTACCTACTCTAACACACTACAGCATTACGCATTTACAGAATGCGCTACCGAGATTACTGAACACAGCACTCCCAGAGGCATACTTCTAGGTGGGTGACATCATCCGCAAAGGCAAAGACGCTGATAGGTAATGTATGTGTTTTGAGGCATCTAAAAGCATTACTGTGTCCCCAGGCAGTTGGCAACACACACACACACACACACACACACACACACACACACACACACACACACACACTTGGAAAGGCCGTGAGTTGAACACACACCTACCTACTCTAACACACTACAGCATTACACATTTACAGAACGCGCTACCGAGATTACTGAACACAGCACTCCCAGAGGCATACTTCTAGGTGGGTGACATCATCCACAAAGGCAAAGACGTCGATAGGGAATGTATGTGTTGTGAGGCATCTAAAAGCATTACTGTGTCCCCAGGCAGCTGGAAACACACACACACACACACACACACACACACACACACACACACACACACACTTGGAAGGGCTGGGAGTTGAACACACACCTACCTACTCTAACACACTACAGCATTACGCATTTACAAAACGCGCTTCCGAGATTACTGAACACAGCACTCCCAGAGGCATACTTCTAGGTGGGTGACACCATCCACAAAGGCAAAGACGCCGATAGGGAATGTATGTGTTGTGAGGCATCTAAAAGCTTTACTGTGTCCCCAGGCAGCTGGAAACACACACACACTTGGAAGGGCCGGGAGTTGAACACACACCTACCTACTCTAACACACTACAGCATTACACATTTACAGAATGCGCTACCAAGATTACTGAACACAGCACTCCCAGAGGCATACTTCTAGGTGGGTGACATCATCCGCAAAGGCAAAGATGCCGATAGGGAATGTTTAGAGAGTGAGCAGTCTGAAAGCATATTACCGTCCCAAGGTAGACGTACACAAACACGCCAGTGCTGTCAACGGGCCAAGTAAATATCTACGGAGCACAACAACACTGAATAGATACGGGATGCGCCACAGACAGTACACCCTTCGAGAGAGCAACAAGTGTGTTCAATGTAGGCATCCATCGTGACATTGAAATTGGACATCTGGTGCCTGGATGACCACCATGGCTATACAGGATGTCAATGGCCATGCCCACACGCTTAGTATCACACGTCTGTTTGGAATGTACTGTGTGTCCATCTACACAATGGTGTACTGGGCATGCTCACACACTTAGCTGTTGCAAAGAGCCAACTTGCATGCACACGGAGTCTAATCATGGAAGGGTGCAGTGTGGAATGTATTGTGTGTCCATCTACACAATGGCATACTGGGCATGCTCACACACTTAGCATTTGCAAAGGGCCATCTTGCATGCACACGGAGTTTAATCATGGAGGGGAGCAGTGTGGAATGTATTATGCGTCCATCTACACAACGGCGTACTGGGCATGCTCACACACACAGCTGTTGCAAAGGACCATCTTGCATGCACACGGAGTCTAATCATGATGGGGCGCAGTGTGGAATGTACTGTGCGTCCATCTACACAATGGCGTATTGGGCATGCTCACACACTTTGCTGTTGCAAAGGGCCATCTTGCATGCACATGGAGTCTAATCATGGAAATGCGCAGTGTGGAATGTACTGTGTGTCCATCTACACAACGGTGTACTGGGCATGTTTACACACTTAGCTTTTGCAAAGGGCAATCTTGCATGCAGATGGAGTGTGCACACAGAGGGGCACAGTAAGGTATAACTGCCCTCAGGCACAGGGCGGTCACACATGCAGTGACCTGTACACACACAGCTGCCATCACAGCTGTCACAGGTGCAGGTCACACATGTACACACTGCAGTGTACACTATAGCTGTCAATTCAGCACCATGTCATTGGTGCAGCACTATACAGCCTTACTGTCCAACAACACCATGTGACACATGACCACTGGGCTGTACAGCAGTGTACACCAGCTGTGCTGAGTACACATGTACCAACAGGGATCCAACAAGTGTTATGCATTGCAATGATACCAGTATACATGAACAGGTCGGCTCAAGACATACCATGGCCCTTACACAGCTGTGACACCTGACTGTTGCTGTACACCAATGAACACACGTCTGGGTATGTCATACATGTGATTGTGTGGATGTGTGCATGGACTGCACACACAACACATACATACATGGCCTTTGATGTACCTCGTGCATAACACTAGCCTAATCAGTGCTACACACGTGAATTGAATGTGGGCCCATGTCTGTTGAATGCTCACAGTACAGGGGGTAGCAGTGTTGACCGGGACACATACCCTTGTACTGGTCGCCTGTGACACCCGTGATATCATACCGCAGTCCATGTGTTATGTATGTCAACACACATGTCCAACAATAGCAATGCATACAAACATGGCAACAGGAGACACATGTGACATCTGTACTGTGCATGCAGCAAACATGCATGTGCAGTGGCCGATGTCTGTAACATAGTTGCACCTACCTACGACATGCAGACGCAATGCAGACCCATCATTGACATCTGTATACAGTGACATACAAACAGCACGTATGGAGGGATGTGTGTACATAATGTGGTGAACCACCTGACTAGATGTATGTGTGCAGGGGGTGGCTCACAGTTGTGTCACACACCATCCTATCATGCCATGTGCTAACTGTATGCTATGTCATTGTTACGTGATGGTGCTGACATAATGCATACACAGTGGTCAGGTGTTAGCAACTATATGTCATATGGCACCTGTAACACCTACACCCTCTCGTGTGTATATAGCAGCACATTTGCCAGATATAGCATTGGTACACATAATGCAGTCAATACCGCTGCATGTCCACCAAACGTGTCATCATATGGCTGGTGTATCATTCCCAGCACTGCCATGTGTGTCTGAATGTGTGACCAGGTATGCCACATATCATGGGGAATATGTCCCAGTTGCTGCACATCCCTGTACACCATTGTAGAGAACTGTACATACATCAGTGTGGGAAGCATGACGTTCGCCGGTGAGGTGCATCACACACATCGGTTGTCCGTATACACATGTGTGGTCACCACAGTGTGTGTGTGTGTCTGTATGTATGTCTGGTGCTTGGTGTGAGTGTGTATGCTAATATACGATGGGAAATTATCACTGGCCACATGTGTTGACTAACCTGTAATGGTGATGCATTGCACAACCCTGTTGATGCCATAGGTCCCAGCCATACTGGCTACCTGTGCATGTCCCTTCTCTGTGACACGTCATGTGGGTGCTTAGTAATGTGAGGGTGATGACCACAAAGGCAATGGTCCCCAGCTGCACACTATGGGGTGTGCATTATAGTGGTGTACACCCCGTGAATGTGGCCATGTTCACGTACTGTTACAGGGTCCTACTGCTGCACAGTGTAGCCTCCAGCTACCAAGTGACACCTCACATCATCACTGGCTAGGCCGCTGTGTACAATTCCTGCACCATGTCACCATACCTGTAATGTGTCCTGCTATGTATGTCACATCTCTGTCCAGTGTAGCCTGTGGCACCGACCACATGCGTCAGATGCAGTATATGTGTGGACATCTGTGTCATGTTTGTGTGTCCAACAGTCAGGATGATGGTACATGTAGCATGCTGATATTGCCAGACGTGCCTGTGTGTACTCCACAGTTACACATGGGGGACTGCAAACACTGCTACCTGTAGGCACATGCAAGTACACCATAGGAGGGAACGAGGATATCACAACCAACATGGTGCTACAGATGTAACCAAGACACATACCGTGAACACATCACAATGCATGCTGCACCTGCACTACATGGTGTGACTGGTGCATGTCGACAGTACACAACCTATGTCACATACACAGCTCAGTATTCACACTCAACCACTGCAAAATACACATCCCTCACTATGCATACACAGGTATTACATACACCTCTCACTATGCTGTTCACCCTGTGCATCAGAATATGTGTGCATAACCCTGCACCGATGGTGTGGATGGCAGGGATGTGGCACAGGCTTCATCATATGCACAGGGTGATATGTTTGACAGGGGCATAGGCTGCACACAACCACTGCAACATACACATCCCTCACTATGCATACACAGGTATTATATACACCTCTCACTATGCTGTTCACCCTGTGCATCAGAATATTTGTGCATAACCCTGCACCGATGTTGTGGATGACAGGGATGCGGCACAGGCTTCATCATATGCACAGGGTGATATGTTTACCAGGGGCATAGGTTGCACCAATGGATAACATCATGTGTGTGTGTAAGGGCCAGTGAGTTGACTGGAATTGTCTGTGCAGAATGCATGTGGATGTTGTGGAGCCCTACAGTTGTGTTTGCTGTGTGCATGTATGTGGGTACACAGTTCTGCCATTTGTGATGCCTACACGGAGTATAATTGACAGCCCCAGAGTGTACAGTGCCGGTTGTACAGCTCACTGTGTCCGTCCATGGCCCCGTGACCTGTGCCTGCCTGGGGTTGCACGGGCACTACCAGGTGGAGGTACAGAGTGGATACTGTCCGACGACACATGTCTGCTGGAAACATGTCCCTGCTGAGACTGTCCAGGACCATGTCCATGTGGCCTGCTGTGTCCTGGTGTTGACAGCGCAGCAGCAGCTGCACTGCTACTGCTACCAGCACTATGGGAGCGGGCATGTGAGGTGGCACGCTCACGTCAACCTACACTAGGTGGTGTTGCTGGCCTATGTCCAGGTGGCCTACGCCTCACTCCTACCAGGTGTTCCAGCACAGACAGCTCCCGCTCATGGATTGCCATGCCTCGGTCAAGGATTCCGACCATTTCACCTAGTCGCCTATCCAGAACATTAGCAATCTGCTGTTGAGCATTTGCCAATGCCTGGATGTTGTCATTTAGGGTATGGATAGCAGCCCTCTGCAGCCTCTGCCCTTCTCTGTTCTGCCATTCAGCACGTGCCTTTGCTGCCATTACAATCTGGAACATGCGTCTGGTGATACCAGCTGCTGCACTCTGCCCTGCAGGTGCATGTCTGCCAGAGGTCCTCCTACGAGCAGCACCAGCCACATGCCTGTGTGGCACATCTGCAGTCATTACACTGACACCATGGCGTGTAGACACACCTTCTGCAGCCACCACACATTCCTGTTCCACGCCAAGAGATGCTGACTGTCCTTCCTCTATGGCCACCGGTGATGCGGTATGTGTTGGCAGCAGAACTGTGTGCAGAGAAGAGGGGGACATAGCTGGGATGGTAACCATTGGCAAAGATTCAGCCTCTGACAACCCTGCCTGTACCTCATGCATATGTTCATCACCGCTAGTATCTGTGGGGACACTAACATCAGATGGACCACAGGAGGGTAACGCACCTACATCACCTGTGAATGCAAAGAAATACTGAAAAGTACAATAGACACAGACAACCACACACACACAGACACACACAGACACACCATGCATGTGATTTGTCAGATGGCATGCAGCATGCCTGCGGTAGAGCAGAGAGCATGCAGCTCAGACATTAATAGTGTTAGTAAGCATACCTCCCTGGGGTGCACACTACAGCAAGCAGGTGTCATATAAGTAGCCATGCAGTTCACACAATCATGGTAGTATGCATGCATCCCCGTGATACACCATGTGGCCCAGAATAGGATAACAGTACACATGGCTGACGTGACCTTGACATGTAATTTGCTGACATGTGCATTAACATGCATACATGTTTGACGCAATGGTGTCCTGACACATGTACAGCAAATAATGGGCTTCACATTGCAGTGTTGTGTGTATGCCCTACAGATAGAATGCATGTTTAGCAAATGTGCATGAGCACGGGAGGGTAGTGTGAGCCGTCTACATTGCTATACAGTGTGAAGTACAGACACTGTGCCATTGCATGGCAACATGAGGCATGTATGTTGCTGTAGAATGCATAATATGTACACATTGCATAGCCATAACTGCAACACAGTCATGATGTTCGACAGATCGTATATGGTAGACTTCAGTGACACAGGCTTTGAGGTTGTCCACTGTACCACATCAACTGTATAAACAGTGCAACAGGGTGATTACACATCCCATGTACTGTGTGGCTACATGTCTCTGGCCATCCCTCATGGCCATGTGTGCACATGTGGTGGCCAATTGTGTGTGATGGGCATCTTCTCCACATGTCTGTGCGGTCCCATATGACATACACCCATACATGTCAGATATGTCACATTCCACAGGTCTATGCAGACAATGGGTTGTATGTTTGGTATGTGGGGTATAGGTCATGTGATAGTGTGACAATGTTGCAGACTGAACACTACATGTCTGGGACATGTCAGGTCGCACATCACAATGTGTGCACCTGATGCAGGGGCATATGACACAATGGTGACACTTGTGGGCTGCCCATATCACAGCTCACTGTGTGGTACTGTGTGCGTATCACACATGTTGTTCCAATGCATACTACATATGCCTCCATTGTAGAACACCTCTACAGTTGTATGCACAGTTGACCACACATGTCGCAATGACAAGTACTGTGGTTTCAAGTCTGTGTATCATTACGTGTGAATATATTGCACATGGGTGGCGTGTGTGAATGCATGGTGGTGCGACCTGCATATTGTGACTGGAACAAACATCAGGTGTGCAAGTGTTAACTGGCCACATGGCAAATAGATCTACACTGTAACATGCCTGATACTGATGACAGTCTCATCTGCAACGGACCCATGTCTGTGCGGCATGCCAGAGGTACCTGTATAGGGGTGACACACCAGTATGAACATTATCCATGACTGTATGACAGCCACAGGTTGCACTGTGCATGTGCACACATTCACCTGTGTAATAGCATATAGTATGCACATGTATGCATACACAACGTAGCATACTGTAGTATGCAGCATGTGTGTCCACATACCTGGCATATGTTGTTACTTTACATTATGTACAGTGACACATGCAACTACATGGGATATAATAGCCATATGTGCATTACTGACTTACCAGGCAACTCCAGGCTCATTGGTTGGGAGACACCCACCTCCATGATGGCAGCTAGTGTTTCTGGATGCTGTTCCCTGGGTGTCCCCAGACTGGCCAGTAACTCCTCGGTGTGTGTGAGTGGGGGCTGGGTTGGTGGCCCACCACCTGTTCCACCTTGTTCCCTGGCAATTGCAGTGGCACACTGTTTTGCATGTCCTATCAGGTCCATGCAGTGTCTGCGCACCTGCTGGTAGGTGCGGTTATGGCCACCCACATCGTTCACCCTCCTGCGTAGATCCTGCCACAGGTCATCCCGCTGCTGGGCATGCTGTGGCACATAGCTGAACAACAAGTCATAGTTGTCATGGAGCTGTGGCATGAGGACATCATCCTCCTGGCGGGTGTATGCTGGGAGGTGTGTACGGGGCATTATCTGTAAAACATAATGATGGTGACAGGTCACAGTTTCAGAGATGTACAGAGATACTGCTGCACATACATTTCTATGACATCTACTGCATCTGCACAGTTATCTTTGCAAAGCACCATGACACTGACACGACTGACGTGTTTGTGTCACACGTCACACCCATTATGCATTGGATATCATCACCATATATGTGTGTCACCTCATTACAGTGTTCATACTCCATGTAAATGCTGCCTTGCTGTGGGCATGTATATTTGCCTGCACTTGTGTTCTTATCTATCTGCACATGCCTCAATGTATTTATGGTACTACTGTTGACCTGGATGCTGTGTATATGTCACATATCAACACAGACACAGCCGGAATGGACTTGAGCAGTGACAATGCACACATACGCATGGACACCTGTACATGCATGTGTTTTGCCTTATACATCTACACAGCACTGTACAACTGTTCAACATCCTGACATGGATCGCCTTTATTACACATAGGTTCATAGGTTCATAGGTTCATACTAGGCTATCTGCCCGAGGGCATTTACAAGCCTAGCCCATCGTAAAAATATCCTTATGTGAGCATAAGGAGAACATAGGTTAGTACTAGGCTAACTGCCCTTTTGGTCCATTTTAAGCCTAGCCAATTGCACCATGTGAGGATCAAACCCTGCACTGTGTGTCTGTAAGGTAAACACCATATCCATTATGCCAACTTCCCACTGAAGTTGGGCAAGGTAGACGGCATGCTGCATAGTGGAGGTGTGGATTGTGAAGGCTGTTATCGCCCATCCATGCATAGCCATTACCCCTTACAGGTGCTATGTGATGCAATATTGGTCACCACAGTGCTGTATATGCCTGGCCACATGTGATAGACATGGGACAATGGATAGTCAGACGACATTCGCAAGGATGGTCATCAACCATAGCATGTGCAGGCATGGTTTCCACACTGTTACAGATGGCCATTGTGCCACCGCAAGCTGCATCAGTGCCACATTACTGATCCAGTCACTTGATAGTACATCTACCATGCGGCCATCACACCATGTATGACTGGGATGACATCTCCAGCTTTGATGGACAGGGTTGCATGGTATGGCGGGTGTATGTCACATATATCGCACAGGAATCTGTCCAGACTGTGGCAATCCTAGTATTAGGACGGTGGCTGTCCATGACATATGTCATATAGATCAGGATATGGACATGCATGTCCATCATCATGGTGTAGCAAATGTCCTTCTGCAAGGTAGACGGCATGCTGCATAGTGGAGGTGTGGATTGTGAAGGCTGTTATCGCCCATCCATGCATAGCCATTACCCCTTACAGGTGCTATGTGATGCAATATTGGTCACCACAGTGCTGTATATGCCTGGCCACTGATCTCCGTGCTCATGGATGGCACCCTGACATGACATGGATACCTCAGATGACTACCTAAGGGGCCTGGAGATGTCACCATGTCGGGGGTTCACTGCACAGCACCATCCCTCACACAGTGTCCATAATGTTGACCACAGCCTAGGTAGCAGTTTATGGGTACAGGGATGGTCACCTAGCGGTGACACTGCTGGTATCATCCATCAGACTGTGCACATATGTCACACACCTCACACACACAGCCCATTGTGTATGTTGTTCACACCACTGACACAGCTACACTGATAGGTCATGGCCATTCACAGCCTTGCATACACAGATGCCTAACATTTGTGTGTGTGGTATGGGCTACAATGAGGGTGGGGTACAACACCTTAACCCTGTTCTACTGTATCTGGCATAGATGTGCTGTGCACATGTCACTCTTGCACCTTTTGTAGTTGTGGGTCTGTCAACAGGCCACTGGTGGAACACACCTGTGACATGCAAAGGTATTTGTAATCAAATATCTGTGCTATCTTGTACATCTGTACTGCTAACATCTACAGTGCTAATGGTTCATGGACATGCACACCATACTCAGCAGGGTTATAGTGCAGTGCCACCCTAAATGACTGTCATCACCACTTGTGGGTTGATATTATCCAACACCCTATCTGTATTGTATGGTAATGCTAGGCACTTGTTCAGAACATGTGAGCATGTCATGAGCTAATGATTACTATAGCACCCATTCCACACCATTTCCCACAGGTACACTGGCTGTCCTACACTTCCCAGCTTGCTTAAGGTACGACAGCTATTGTACACATGTAATGCACATATCCTGTGGGACATGGTTGTATATGCAGGCATGTCCAACTGTCACGTACCAGTGCTACTGCCTGTCTATATGAGGGATATGTCGTACATGTGGCAATAGAGCAATTGTCTCGTGTACACATTCAATGCTCACTTCCCAACATACGGCACTACAGCCTGTGGGGGATGCACATCTGTAGCCGTGCTGGGCCCATAGCTCTCAGGTGTACCTCATTACGGGGAACGTACCACATTTGGGGTTCTGAAAGGTGCATGTTCCTCAAGGTTCCACATTGGAAGGGTCTGTCACACATTCATTGTTGTACATATTTTACCTGCTAGCCATGGCTAGATAGATGAGAATCATAGTAATTCATTGGAATATCGGTTTTATACATATGACCAGCCTATTTTAGCCATCATATGCCCTTCCTCGTTGATGCTGTTAGTAAGCCAGTTGTTAGTGTTCCACATTTTGCCCATTTGTCACACTGTATGAGGGCTAATGTTCCTCATTTTGGGGACAGAAGGCTGACAGCTATGGCTGGGGGTAATGCTGTTGCCAACCCTGACTGCACCTGACAGTCATTTGGGATAGTGTAACATTCGCAACACACCCCACCCATCACATAGTCTCACATAATCTACACCACTGGCCACACCTACGAGGGCAACCTGTGCAGTATGTCTCCATACTCACTGTATGCACCAGAGGTAGCCCCCATCATGGAAGACAACATCACCAGCTTATAGCCCACAGACTCATGTGTGCCCACCACATACAGCCAATAGTGTGTTATAACATTCACAACACACCAGTCATAGCTGACTCTGTAGGGTGTCACACTGCAGTTCCACAAAGCAGGCTACACAAGGCATTAGTCACTTACATCTTGCTGTCAGGTAACTGCTTCTGCAACATAACCTATGCACCCATACCACACCTCACCAGGTACGATATATCTGTCATTCGCCATGTTAGTGTGACTGCCCTGTGATGCCACTTCACAGAGTACGAGTGCAGGGACATGCAATAGCTCAGCAGTCTTATAGCCCTGAAGGTGTGGGCCTAGACCTGGGGAGCATTTTGCATTCGTCCAGACACAATACCACTGTACAATGACCGACTGTGTCACTTCAACAGTTGCCTATGCTCCTATTGTCATTCCACAGGCATGTGGTATCTGTCCGCTATGACTGTCCTGGTCAAACACACTGCTGTGGCACAGATGACTTGCACCTGTCGGCTCTGGGAGTACAGCTCACATGCTAGGCTCTTGCTGCTGCTATACTGCCTGTCCTGCACAGTTTCCAATAACTGTCACCGGCAGGGCGGTAACTGGCATGCGCGACATGGGGTCATGTGACACATTGCTTGCATCTTCCCCTGTGACGCACGCAGGCAAGGCACACCTTATAATGCACCACTCCAACATCTCTGCAGTGACTGGGACCTGCCTGTAGGCTCTGCAGAACACACCTGCAATGACAGGTTATAGACGGACCATACCTTCCAGGCACATACCTGGACCGGCACACCCACAGCTGAGGGGTTCCCATATCCCACTATGTTTTTCACACATCCTGGCAAGTTGCTTAGCACAATGCATCAGAGGTGCTCCACGTGCAACTAACTGTGTCTGGGACCGCTATACACATTGTAACAAGTGACAGAGTCAACATCATACCCCACGGGTAACATATCTTCTATGGTGGTATAGTGGACAGTGGGCCTCAGCTACTACTGATGTGTGACTGACACTACCCCACACTTCACTGGGATAGCCACTCATGTACTGACACATCCATGAGTCATACCCTCCACTCTGCTGGATCAACACATACACTCCACCTCCAAGACCTACATTACCCTTGGCATGAACACTACCACCATGTGACTGGTGTTACACACCTGGGGTTATCCCCTCATTGGTGGATTCCAAACATATACTAATCTACCTTGTTAGCCACATCCCAGAAACACACCCATCACAGCATACACAGTACATGTGTACTACTACACCTACTACAGACATCTGCTGACAGCGGTTGTTAACATCATGACACCCGTGCAGATGGACAATGCACATACAAATGCTGGCACATACCCCAGTGCACTTATTAGCATGTACACAACTGCATGGATTATGCTATTCCACACAGAGCCATGATGGTACACACCAGATAACAGACGTCACTCTGGTGGTCATGTTCCATGGACATATGATGTACAACAACAGGTCCAGGCTGTTGCACAGTGGTGTACATTCCCATGTGTGGGGTGGCTCACTGGTCAGCCGTGGTGGGGCCACAGGGTCCCTCATCACTTACTCCAAGACTAGCTACCTAAACATGACTGCCACACATTCCGGGGTGTACCACCAGGCATTATGGTGGTATGTCAGTATTCGATGGCATCACCCACATCTGCTGTCACATACAACAGTCACTCAGGAACATTGCAGACCCAGGTATTGTTGGCAGCATGCTGGAGGATGGATTCAATGCTGACAGTACACCCTCTCACTCACTACAGGGCCGCAATCCATACATGAACATTGTGGTGTCCCTGTGGTCACACCTACACAGTATTGACCTACACTCTATGTGTCCTGGGACACTGGCCCCATGTCACCTTCCAACGTCCCAGGCTGTGATGTCCACCAACCACTGAATTACTTGTCTCCCAACTAGGCCACCATATTCAGTAATAGCCTTGTTTCAGACAGTGTAGACCCTGAATGGCACACAGCAGCATTTATCACACTACACACAGGTGGCACCGCATTGCACGAGTGGGACTATAGTCCTACACACCTGACTGGACTGTTCTTTGTGGCTATGGGGCACATCGTCAAGGACGTCATTCTCAGAGACATTGTTGGTTTCCCGTCCTCTGCTGCCACCCGGGTGTGGCTTGTTAAGGCCAGAGCATGGCCCCTACACATGGTGGACTGCTTTCATACAGTTACCAGGGCAGTTGCTGATGGTACGGGAGTCCACACATCCTACATCTTCCTCTCATTGCCTTTCAGCACCATTCCTTATTCTGGTATTGACAACATACACATCCACCTGCACATCATACCCTGTGGCTCAGGATTTTATGCTATGTGGCTCATGGACAGGACACACAGTGAGGCCAGCATACCATAGTACCTACTACATGTCAGGTACTTTGGCATACCACAGTCCTCAGTCATAGGGCCCCTCATGTTAAGTATATGCTTCCATGCAGAACAGGCTGGCACAGGGGACTTTCCCTGCCTAGCTTTAGAACCCCTACATACCATGCACCATGATTGCTCCACCAGCTGATACTGACTCCAACCATACAGGTGTCGCTGTGACAGATACATAATATGACTATCATGGCATCAAGCTGCATGACACAAGGTGCATGCACATCACCTTTGCATTACACCATTCACCCACTGACTATCACATGGATGGTAGTCCCCTACATACATATCACATTGTACATGTTTGCAGTACACACATATGTTGCACCCACTCCTGTGGTTACCGTATTGCCACTGTGGCGTGGATATCCTCCTACGTGGCCACACCTATCTGTATGGGTGTGTAACAGGTACATAGGCACCCATTGTATCTCTGAACTTAAGACATCTACACACATTCAAGGGTACACCACCCCATTTAGGGTGTACCTTACACAACAGCTACAGCTTTACATGCCACAACATTAACACGCCATGACGTTTACTGAGCTCCGACAGTTTAAATATGCGGCTGCACTACGGACACCACATCTGTACACATTTGCATACTACATACTCAGGGGTGACCTCTGCTGATCAGACAGGGCCCATGTCCACAACATTATTGATGGATATACTCCTCATATGCGACATAAGCAGAGGCCACTGTGAGCAACATGCTCATGGATATGTGCACACATGCCACAATGAGTGGGATGTGTTTCTGGGTTACATTCCCAAACAGGACACTCACCATGATGTGGAACATAAGTCCTCTGTACATCACGCAGGGACACTCAGTAGCACTGTTCATGTGATACCTCCCTTGGTGGTTGGGAGACACATGTAGGCCTGGGATCACTGCAGTGGCTGTACTGTGCAGTGCTGCAGGTGACACCTGGCTCTGCTCTTCACAGGACATTACCCTGGAGAGGTGCCACTAGTGTGAACACTGTAGTTGTGCTTACACATGGACTTGACAGACTGCATAGTACCCCACTATGCACCTGTGCAGCTATTACATGTCCTTTGTGCATGGTTACTTGGTAGCCCTTCCATTTAGATTAGCTATCATGCTATTACTATGTCCCATACCTACAGGCCATATGTATCCTGTTATTGTACATACCAATAGACGATACCTGTGGTATGCATGATATGCCTGTTATGCTGTGTAGAATATCTGTCATATCTACCTATAATACTATACATTACACATATTTCACATAGTATCCCATAATGCAAAGCATACTTGCTCAGTGGGACCACCTTACATATGTCATTAACGTTATTTACCCATACAAATGCGTGCTGTGACAGTATATCAACATATACTATCCCCTGCTATGGCACGTCCTTGTTGGACATACCCTACCACTGACGGCGGGTTGTATGGCATTGTTCTCTTTAATGGCCTCATGTAGCATCCTTTCTGGTGTCTGTGCTGTGTACCTTATGTCCCACTGCTGGACGCACAGATTCTACAAGCGTTAGTATGCTCAGCAACATCACTACATCAATACCTTTCCCCACTTTATGCATTGTGGACATGTTTAATTAATGCAAACCAGGCTATACATACAGTAAAACTAATTAATACGGATCATGCTATACATAATCTTACATATCGGGCGTTCTACATACCTTGTTGTCGTTACGGCGTTTCGTTTCTATCTCTCTCACAGTGTTTCAACTGTTTTTCGGTATGAGCATACGGTTTGAATGTCTGGCAAGTCATCCTTATATACGTCAATACCTGAAACATGTGGATTCTTCCCACCAATTGGTGTTCCTGAGTGACTAATTACTTTCATATCAGCTGTGCAGCTACTCCATTCGCCAATTACATGGCGACAGTGGGGTATAATTGGATTCTCCACTTGGGCGTTGCCTATTTGCCCTAACTTTGGGGAGACGGTCTGTATTGTGTTTTGTTATGAGTAATTGCAACTGCTATGCATGGGGACAAGTATAGTTTGGATTCATGTCCCCCGTGGATTGTGTGTGACAGGTAGAGTATTTGGTTCAACATGTGGGTGTACCTGTCATCCCGACGTCTGTTAACGGAGTATTGCAATCAATACCTGTAACATGGCTGTTTGTTCCATTATACAACGCCTGCAATTTTGCATGTCGCCTTTAATTGTGTCTCTCACACGATATGTTGAGGGTTCTGCAGATGTAATTGATTGACTGGATGTTTGTGCTGCTATTACAGTTTGTATTGCTTTAGTTTCTAGTGTGGGGGATGTCGGTGGTTGTACGTAACATATACGGTTTGTGGGCCTTGCATTTCTACATAATCCGTATATATGTGTGTGGGCTCCGTCCCTGATTAGAGAGCTAACAGTTAGTAGACTTATGTTACGGGATTGTATGTTGGGCCATTGTTAATTGGTTTCTATATCATCTGCAGGTGAGCTTGCTACTTGTATACCTCCGTAATTGCAGGGATATATCAGGGGATATGTGTAGGTGACAGCTATCCCTTGTATTTCTGTCCCAGATATTTGCAGTCATTGTGGTTGTGTTGTTAAAAGAGCCTGTTTGCCAAGGGTTGCCACCTTATCATATAGTCATTGTTGGACACTTGCGGGACACAAAGTAGTGTTTACAGGCCAACACGTAGCCATGGTCAGTACACAGGTAGCACATACTTTTATCCTCACTACATACCTATTGTTGTGACTTTGGATACTTATCATATTGCATGTAACATTTAAGTTTTTTACATACAGGCATAACTATTACATACGACTGTTACATTATATATGGGACATATTTATGTCCTACCATCTCGGACATTTGCCCTTTGTACTGTTTATGTCATGACACACCTGCCAAGGGTGGGGATGTCCCTCCTACTCTGGTACAGGTAGTAACCGTATGCCTACAGCTAGCTATACCCACACCTACCATACTGGTCTGCCTCTGACTTGGCACCAACATACACATGTTGCAGTCACACACACACATTACAGTCACGCAGAAACACACACGGCACCCTCAACGCACACTTACACAGACTACGGCACTCACAGACACAGTTGAACACAGTACTTACGTGGACCGCGACGCCGTCAGCGGTGACTAACTGTCCCTTCATATCATCATACTATTACTCACGGATGTACTGTTACAGTACTGTATTCTATCAGTCTTTCAGCCTCGTTGTTACGCATGTCAGTATGTTACACATTCCATGGTTGGTGGTATCCTATTTATTTGTACCTCCAAGATGTTATGAATGTCGTTGAACTATCTATCATATTTGCAGATATGGCTGAATCCATCTATATCACCATATATCCCCTCTATTGCCTTTTCTATCTGTATTATATATATGCATATGTGTACATATATATATATATATATATATATATATATATATATATGTATATATATCCATATATATGTATATATATATATATATATATATATATATATATATATATATATATATATATATATATCTGGCGGGGAACGTGACAGGCACACAGCACCACCATATGCTGTATGACTCATGCACTGTTCAGGTGTTGGCATTCCGTGTTGCACTGGCTGTTGTGTTTACAATGTTTGAGGGCTGCCTATGTAGGAGTCACACATTGGGCCACCTATACATTACAATTTACAGGTGGTCATGTTTGTGTGCCATCCATTTTACTGTGTGTGCAGGTGGAGAGGTGTCAGTCCGTAGGGGCCTACATGGTCAGTGTATGTGCTATACGTTCCCTCTTTGCCATGGCGTAGGCATATTGGGCATGCCTCCGTCTGCCTACTGGGGCTGGCACGGTGCGTTCATGGTCTGAATCCCTCTGTGCCTGTACTGGCCTTGGCAATTGCGGTGGGCTATGAGGGCCTTCACCATTTTGTCCCTGCTGCAGCTGCTTCCGCAGGATCATATTATGTAGCATGTTACATACTATGATGATGTGGGCACCCGTGCCTGGAGAGTACTGCAAGGCTCCACCAGATGTATCCAAGCACCGGAACCATAATTTCAGCATCCCGAACAAACGCTCTATGATGATTCTGGTTTGTGCGTGTGCCTCATTATGGCGTTCTTGCATGGGTGTGTGTGCATTTCTGATGGGAGTCATCATCCACGGCTCCAGTTCATAGCCAGCATCCCCCATGAGATGGCCATGTGGGATGTCCCCCCTGACAAATACCTGATACAGCTGTGAGGCATGCCAGATATGGGAGTCATGGTAGCTTCCAGGGCTGCCAGCACACACATCCATGATAATGCCCTGGTCATTGCACACGACCTGGCAGTTGATGGAGTGGAATCCTTTGTGGTTTATGTAGCGCATACACTGCTCACCAGGTGGTGACTTGATTTGTATGTGCATGCAGTCTATCGCACCCAGTACCTCCGGACATTGTGCCACACGGTGGAAGTGACACATATTGCTGGCCAACTCCTCCTGAGTTCTGGGGAAGTATATCTGCTCATTGGCATGTGGTAACATGGCATCCAGGAACTGGTGTAGTACCCTGGATGCTGATGCCTGTGAGATACCCATTATATCTCCAGTTGGCCTTTGAAAGGTACCTGTGGCCAGTATTCACAGGCTTACACATACCTTCGTGTCCACTGGTATGGGTTCCCCTCTGTTGTTTCTGGTTCTCAGGCGTGGCCGGCACAGCTCCACTATTTGCTGTAAGATGTCCCTGTCCACCCTGTAATGCTCTACTATCTCCAGGTCATGTAGCCCCTGGTAGGTTACCCTTGGTCTGAACACTCTCCTTCTCCTCCGAGGCCTGCAGTGGTTGCCGGCATCATCCTCCACAACACCATCAGTCTCTAACACATGCTGATGAATCACAGCTGTGGAAGCTCCAAACATGTACATTTTAAAAGTTCCCCGTGTGTTTGCACCTATGGTGCGGTCTTTGGGAATACACAGGTGTGTGCTGGGTGCTTACACACTTTATACTATTGTGTTGTGAACACCGATGATGTCATAGGGTCTGTATGTACGTTTGTAGCTACAGGTTATCTTATGTGTTTTACTGCCGGAACTACTATTGTGGTGCCTTTGGTGTTGAATTACATTTGCCTGCCATGGATTACCTCTTGACCTTCCCTTTACATTTCTGCTCGTTGCACCTACCATTTTCTGGCGTGCATCCTGCAGCCTACTTTCATTTGTGCTTTCCTGGACCTGGCGTATCTTGAGTTATGTGTGCTACTGCTGGTCTGCTGTCAGTTTGCTTTGCTCTGCTGTGTCAGGTCTCCTATCTTTGCAATCCAATACCTCCCCTCCTTTCTCTGCATTCACATGCCTCCCCTTTCCTGTTTTGCAGGTTTCTGCAAGCGTACTTGTCAGCTGCCTTCGATTGGCCTTCGTGGGTTGATTGGTGTTGATTGCTCATTAGTACTCCAATTACCCTACTTCCGCATTTCCTTTTCTTCCCCTGAGCTTCCTGTTTCTGTTATTGTTTGTGGCGCGTGCGTCTGATTACTGGGTTTCGGGCACGTTTTCATCCTCGTACACATGCACTTTTGGCCACCATGTGTGCTCTGAGCTAAACGATTCCTCCCCACCCCTATCCTGCAGCTTTGCTTAGCAACGGACAGGCCAGATTTGCAATGCTCCAATGTGCTTAGTGCTACAGTGGCACACCCCTCTGCTGATGTCTTGTATCTCCTCTGAGCCACTCCTCGGTGTTATACCGCTGCGCCATTTGGTACAACCTTCCTCCAGCGGGACATTTGTGATTCAGTATTATCTGCCTCATTTGCATGGCATCGACTACTAATTCATAGTTACCGCGCTGAACACTATCGCAAGCCCTTAGCAACCCTTGTACCTTGGTTGTGGTGTTCCATGCCTACCATTGTGTGTTATGCTGTAATCCTGATTTCTATTACGTTGCAATTTTATGACATTTTTATATTGTTTCTTTATGTTACAGCTTCCGCACACATGCCCTGCGGTTCTGCTGTGCTTCACTGTGGACATGACATTAAATGTTGTTATTTACATGCTGTGCATCTTTTCTTATGCCATTGGCTGTGTATTTTGCCATTAGCATGTGTTCACATTGTGATACCTGGGTCTGGCCCTCTTCCATAGCTCCGATGTTATGTTTGGGATAATGTAAACCGTGTTTTTTGGTTTACATTTCCTTGGGCTTACGCTACGCCTGCACCACTTCACAAATCGCTATATGCCTTCATTTGCATGGTGCAACACTGCACATGGGGTGATTTGCATACCTACGCTGGGGGCTGCTCAGATCTGGCGTACGCTGGTAGTACACGTGGAATTAGATCGTACCTGAATCGCTCGGTGGCCATATTTGGCATTATAACGCCTACGCTATGCGTGTGCCTGGTGCAAGCTTCATGAATCCCGGGGTATGTCAAACTGGAAGTGTAAAAAAAATCCGATCATTTACAGATTTTTTACTATTAGCTAAACTTGTATGTAATAGGGAGTAGCAAACTATTTCAGAAAGAACTACTAAGATAACACATAAGAAATTAACTTGGTTGAAGCTTGAAAAACTACTAGATAAAATGTAATCACAACAATGACATTATATTTGTTATGGACATTGTAAATGGCTATTGTTCCATGCTATGATGTTTTTAAAACATATATTTTGCATATTTATATATCATATTTCTTGTATTATTTTATTTCATGAAAATCAATAAAAATGCTTTAAAAAAAAGAACAAATTTGGTTAGACTACAAAGCCAGCTGATCTTGTGTAGCAGGGGCGTCTCATGCTATTGGACTGCAGGACTGCAGCCACCCCAGCTGTAAAAGGAAAACAGAATAACTAGCCATGAGTACCAGAACTGCGCATGTGTGTTTCCTATCCGGACTGCCATTTAACCAGTCCAGATTACAATGAGAATTCATCTGAATACCAGAACTCTGCATGCATACCTCCTATCCTGACTGCTGTTTAACCAATCTGGGTTACAATGAGAAGGCATCTGTATACTGATGCCCAGGAGTCTATGTGGCTACAAACCGCATTGACTGGAAGGAAATTGGACTGCAACGTCTGCAGTCACATGCCTGGACAGATAGACACTGATTGGCTCCTGGCTCAGGAATTCATATTTGCGCTCTCATCTCACTGTTGCAAGGGAAGGAACTGTCTCATCTCACTTCTGCAAGGGAAGGAACTGGTGTAATTCAGAAGCTGGCTGGTGCTGCAGGGAATATGCAGGTACTTCAAAGTGTTGTGTGTGTGTGTGTGTGTGTGTGTGTGTGTGTGTGTGTGTGTGTGTGTGTGTGTGTGTGTGTGTGTGTGTGTGTGTGTGTGTGTGTCTGTGTGAGTGAATCCTGTGAAGGAGCAGTGCCTGTTCTGGACTAGTTCTATATCTTAAGCCCACTTCCTGCTGAGGCAGGTTTCAAACCCTCACAGTCCTGAACAGGATAAAATCGGTACCTAACATGAATGAACGAATGCAGGCATGCAGCTTTTAACACCCACATGAATCTGTCATTGTTTCTGCTTCAGATCACATTGACAGCATCATTTATTCCTTTGCTTCCCTACTTTTCTCTATTCTCATTTTCTCATTCTTGATAACAGCTGTGCAGACAGATGACAGAATAACTTTTCGATAAAATTTTGAAACTGATACTGTTGAATTATCTAAGCTAGTCTAGTGTTACTCCATTTTGGCAACAAATATGAGAAACAACATTTTTCTAACTTTGCAAGTTTTTATATATATATATATATATAGAGAGAGAGAGAGAGAGAGAGAGTCCACTTTCTCAGTTAATACTATAATGTAACATTTTAGGTCATTGCATTCATACAGTTCACATTTTACCACATAGTTTACAGTTTAAATAAAATATACTGCACAGTGAGTCAGAATTTAGGGACTACCATTATTTTAAAAAATCTCCCTCTCGTGCTTTGCCAAAGAGTGCACTCTTTCTCAAAGTAATCTCAACATTTTTTTCTACAACTGCATCAGCAAACATATCATATGAAAATAGCAGAACCTAAGAAAGGCACATTAATTCCAGGATATGGGTCTTCACTGAAGCATATACTGGACAAGCAGAAAGGCAGCAAAGAAAACTTGTACCCAACAGTAGTGAGTACACTAAAACAGTTTGAACTACACTAAAACAGTGTGAACACAGGAGTGGGAGGGCCAGAAGAAACTGCTGAAACCACATTCAGGGTAGGGTAGAGGATTATGAAACTAGGGAGGGTACAGAACTAACACAGAGCCAACATAACTGGAGTTTGGTGTGTGTGTGTGTGTGTGTGTGTGTGTGTGTGTGTGTGTGTGTGTGTAAAATACCCCAGTTAAATATACCAGGTGGCTAGAATTACTCAGGCTCAAACCCTGTACCTTGCGTACAGGTAGCAAGAGCCTGAATTCCCTACACACCACCACTTGTGAAACGTGTTCAGATTTTTGCCTCATATTTTTGTTCTTTTCTGTTCTGTTCCTCATAAAATCTGTGGTTTTCTGGATCTTTGTAATAAATAATGACAGGCATTTGAATTTCAGACTTCATAGTCTTCAGAAAATACATGGTAACACAAAACCTTTTATTGTAGCAATTTTCTAAGTTTATGAGATCAATATTTGAAAATTGTCTTATTTTTAGGGCTGTATTCCCCCATTATTGGCTTTATCCAGGTTTTTTTCTGCTAAGAGTTGAGAGCTATGGTGAGAACTGAATTCACTAAATGATAGCTATTTAAGTTTCAGTCTTCCTCTCGTTCAAGAAACAGCTTATATGACAGCGGAATGTTGCTCTGACTGTAGTGCAGAGGGTCCTGGGGCCAAGAATTGACAGTGAAATGCATGGCAGTAAAATAACATTTTATTCTAGCAACTTTTCAAGATTATACATGCAATGTTTAAAATGTGACCCTGGTTTCCCCAAGAAATTTTGGCTTTTTCCAGATATCTTGTGCTCAAAAGTTGAGAGATACAGTTGAGTGTCGAGTGGATTTTACAAGGAGCTGAGAGCTTCAGGAGAAGAGAAGCTTAGTGCTGCTCATGCTGAGTCTTCTTGTAATGATTTAAATTGGAACCTGTGCACTGAGAGAGAGCCTTACAAGACTATCTTCAAATATATAGAGTTGAGTATATTTTTCTGTATTATTCCGTATTATAGAGCTAAATTGTTGCTTAGATATCTGTTGTCTTACTGTTCTGCAAATATACAGAGATCAGTATATATTTTTCTGGTTTTATAATTTGCACTGTGATTCCTCACATCTCTGTTGAAACTGTCTTCCCCACCCACCCTCTCTGTTCTTGGTTGTAGTTTAAATTTGGTGGCTTTTGCAGTGCCCAGCCCACTGTAGATTTGATCTAGGACACTCCCCCAGTCCCATCTCTTTACCGCATTCTACCTAATAAAACCTTTCTGCACCTGCTTTTAGTCCTTTTTAATTTAATTACATTTTTTCAAACTGTGTGTGGACTAATATTGCCACATACTCAAGTGTGCCAGCTTGCACTGCATGTGAATTGTTTTTACTACTGTTTTTGCTACTTTTCTGAAAAAAAAATTGCAAGCCTGTTTCCTACCTTTCCTGTAATTAGTGTTCCAGATACAGATTTGCTGTATCCAGAACTGTTTGTAAGCTTCTGAGCCCCCCAAGCCTTTTTGTGTTGGAGGGAAGCCTTCTAGCTTATCAGTGGGAGTGGTAAGCATTAGGTAACCTGTCTACCACATAAGGAGTGGTTCTGGCCCAGAATTTGTAGTTATTGGCTGTTTGGGCAGTCTTCCATCTCTCTCAACTTTCTGATTTGAAGGCCTGCATTTGCACTTGTTTCTGTCCTGTAACTCCTGGGCCCATCTCATTTTCTCACTCAAAAAAAAAAAAATTATCTGCGTTTATTGTATTTGTGTTTCTTCCTACTTTATTTTGCTTTTGCGTCATCTTAATAGTACTCAATTGTATTTATTACTGCTTGGTGTAACTCATTCTAAGCCTTTTAGTTTAAGCACTTGGGCTTCAATCCAGTTGTTTTACATTAAGAAGGTTTGTGGTCTGCAATGTAGTGGCAGAACAGGTAGCTTACATCCTTCTAAGTTGGGAACTGCTGATTGAGAGCTCAGTGTCTGTTATTCTGAAAGTATATTAATTCTGGTTTAAGCACTTGGGCTTCAGGCCAGTTATTTTACATTAAGAGGGTTCATGGTCTGCACTCTTGTGGGAGGAGAGGCTGGACTCTGCCCTTCTGAGCTGGGAATTTCTGGTTAAAGGCTTACAGTGCCTGCATATTTGAACTGCTTCTTACTGAAATTGGTACACCTTGTTTGCTGTAGCATAGACTAGATCCAGGCCTGCTGAATCTAGCTTTGTTTGTATAACTTGAGCACTAATCCAGGCATTCTTTAAAGTATTCAATTGTATTTATTACTGCTTGGTAGTAACTTGAATAAAGTGTAGCTATCATTCTAAGTCTTTTGGATTAAGCACTTGGGCTTCAGACCAGTTTTTTTTACATTAGGAAGGTTTGTGGCCTGCATTGTGGTGGCAGGACAGGTAGTTTACATCCTTCTAAGTTGAGAGCTGCTGATTGAGGGCTCAGTGTCTGTTATTCTAAAAGTGTATTAGTTCTGGTTTAAGCACTTCGGCTTCAGGCCAATTATTTTACATTAAGAAGGTCTGTGGTCTGCACTCTTGTGGGAGGAGAGGCTGGACTCTGCCCTTCTGAGCTGGGAATTTCTGGTTAAAGGCTTATAAAGCCTGCATATTTGAACTGTTTCTTAATGAAATTGGTACACCTTGTTTGCTGTAGCATAGACTAGATCCAGGCCTGCTGAATCTAGCTTTGTTTGTATGCTTGTTGTTTGTTTGCTTGTTATTTCCCTGAAACACTAATTCCACCTAAAACGTGGCTTTTCAGCACTTCTGTGGATCCCTAGTAATATCTGCATTGCTTACTGTACTTATTTCCTTGTTTCACTTGAAAGAAAGTTACTGTTTGTCATTTTTGCATTTAAGTTACCTGTAACACATTGCATTTAAGTTACCTGGCACTTGCTCACTAAAGCAATTATATAAGTCAGCACTAAAAAATTAAAAGCACTACACCCTCACAAACTACCCTTGAGTGCCTTGTTCCCATTGGCCCTTTTTTTAATTATAAAGGTATTCCCAATACTATTCAAGCATGCCCAAAGGTCAGTTGTCAATCTCCTCTCTGGTCCAGCTGGTGAATCTGGGAATCTTGAGGCAATGTTACAACTGCCTCATGTACACAGACAACCCTCTCCTCCTCCCAACAAATTCCAACACATGTGAGAGATGCAACCATATAGCCAAACTGGAGGCTAAGCTCTCTGAACTCAGTACTGGCGTAACCAGTCAGGAGGAGAAGGAAACGCACACTCACTACAATTCCAGTCTCACATAGACCTACCATGACAGCAAACCAAACACATAAACACACGAAAACATACTCGGAGGCTCTAAATAAAAATCTGCCTAAGCAGCAGAGACCTCCAAAGCAGACACCGAAGCAACCGCTACACCAAAACAAAACACGTGCAACACATAGCTCACAAAGCCAGTGTGCCATACAGTCACAGCCCTTAAGGCTAAACAACACACCTGATACACTTGTAATAGGTGACTCTATCGTCAGGCACACTGTGACAGGCAGCTCACCAGGCTGAACAAGGAGGTCACGGTGAGCTGCCTGTCGGGCACTAGGATCTGCCACATAACACAAGCACTCAGGTCATGCCAAGGCAAGTACAAATATGACTCGGACATTGTCCATGCTGGTGTGAATGACCTGAGACGTACCTCCCTGGACTACATGAAAAGAGACATAGAGGAGCTCTCTGAGCATGTAGCCCAGGCCGGTATGACCCTGACCTTGAGTAGCATCTTACCCTCACCAAGAATTATGCCACAATATGAAGACAAGATGATCAATTTCAACAATTGGCTTAAGTATTGGTGTCATTCAAAGGGGATCCAATGCCTGTCAGACTGGGATGACATGCTCGACAAGCCACGATGCTTCACTAGGGATGGCTTGCACCTGTCACCGCTGGGCTTTCGGATATTGGCAAAAGCTCTTGCTTCCCCCATAGTGCCTTTTTTAGACAAGGCTCAAAAGACAAACCCACCTCCATAGGTATCACAAGGGATAAGAAACTAAGAGTAATGCTACTTAATGTCAGAAGTCTAAACCTCAAGATGCACGCACTCGAAACTCTCCTTAGCATGGAGAACATCAATATCTGTGCAGTAACAGAAACCTGGTTCAAGGCTCCCGAGAGCACCCCAGCACTACCAGGTTATACCTCATACCATGCTTTTCGGCCCCAAGACCACAAAAGGAGGGGGAGTATCAATATTCATCAAAGATACCCACACCTCCAGGTTGGTGGCACAGCACGAAGCATCAGAGACTATACATGTGCAACTAACAGTGGGTAAAACTGCCTTCCAGTTTATAGCCTGCTACAGACCACCCTCCCAGACCCAGGAACTGCACTCGGCCTTCCTGAGAACACTGGAAAATATGAAGGTCTCTACAAATAGCATTATATTGGGCGACTTCAACTACCCAAACATATACTGGGAGCATTACTCTAGCTCCAACACCCTAGCCCAAAGGTTCCTAGAATTTATAAACTCAAATGCTATGGAACAACTTGTTACCACTCCCACAAGAGGGGAAAACATACTGGACCTGATCATCACCAACATGGGGACTCTATGCTCCAGACCAGAAGTGTATCTCTCACTGGTAAGATCAGACCATAAACTAATCTCACTGGATATTCACATCCCGACCCCACCCCCTGCCCAGAAAACCACAGTGAAAAACTTCTCTAAAGCAAATTTCACACTCCTCAAAACCGAGGTGGAATCCTTCAAAGCCCCCAGCCTGTGGAAAATATGTCCCAGACCGCAGAATCCTTTATAAACACATTCTATGAACACCTTCAGGAATGCATGGATCATGCAATCCCAAATAAAACCAAGACCCAATCCTCCAAAGGCAGACGTTCTGCCATAAACAAACTATACAATAGAAGGAGGAAGCTACTACATGATAGAGCAAAATCCCAAAAAGGGAAGGCATCTCTGATCAGTATTAGCAAAAAACTATGGGCACTCATAAAATCGTCTAAGGCCAGCTTCGAGAGAAAAATTGCACAGGACACTAAGGATAATCACAAGGCTTTCTTTATTTATGTTAGGAACCTGGGTGGGAATTCCCAGATATGCTCAGAATTACTCCAAAATGACAAAAAATACATCAAACCCACAGACATTGCCAACATCCTAGCTGACGAGTTCAGTGAGAACTTCTCCCCCCCCCCACCCAAAGGGCAAATATCTATCCCAGCAGAGTGCTGCCCCCCTGACATCTCAGATGCTCAGGTAAGAGCTGCCCTCTCTAAAGCAAAAGGCACAGCATCAATGGAACCAGACGGTGTCCCGGGCTGCACCTACATGAACTCCAAGAAGAGCTAAACCCAAACATAAAACTACTGTTTAATCTCAGCCTTACTACAGGATATGTACCCAAAGAGTGGCGTACAGCAACAGTGGTCCCTCTCCACAAAGGTGGTGCCTCAACAGATCCTGGAAACTATCGCCTCATAAGCCTGACTAGCTTGGTCTGCAAAGCTATGGAAAGGATCATCATGGACCTCAATAATAAAGATATTGGGGACCTACAGACACTGGATCCTACCCAGTTCAGCTTTGTTAAGGGCAGATCCTGCCTCTTAAACCTGGTCAATTTCTTTGAAACAGTCACCAAGGCCATTGACAAGTGGAAGGTGGTCCACACAGCCTACCTGGACCTCGCAAAAGCCTTCGATACAAAACTCCACTTGGGTATTATAGATAAGCTCACCAGCTTAAGTATAAAACCCTATGTCACTAGATGGGTTGCAAACTGGCTCAAGGACAGAACCCACATGGTTAGAATTGCTGGAGCCATGTCAGACTCCAAACCAGTTACAAGTGGCGTCCTACAAGGCTCAGTCCTGGGACCTCTCTTGTTTGGTATATATTTCTCGGAGGTACAAGCCAACACGGAAGGACTGTGGCTGATCAAGTTCGCAGATGACTGCAAACTGGGCGCCATAATTGACTCTCCAGCCGACACAAGCATCCTTTAAAAGGGCCTCATAGAAACAGACAACTGGTGCAGAGCCATGGCCTCAAGCTAAATGCCAAAAAGTGTATAGTCATCCCCTTTGGCAAAAACAAAGTGCCCACAAATTACCACATAGGTGGTAATCCATTAAGTACAGAAGAAGTAATTAGGGACCTGGGGACCCAAGTTGATAGCAATCTCTCATTTGACAACCACATGGCCAAAGTGGTTAGAAAAACATTTTATATAGCCCGCCTAATCATGAAGGGATTCACATCTAGATCAGGGGAGGTCATCGTGCCTCTTTACTCATCCCTCATCAGGCCCATAATTGAGTACAATGCCCTTTTGGGATGTACCTTACCAGACACCTGCAGCAACAGGAAAGACCCCAAAAGTACCTCACCAAGAGGATCAAAGGGCTCAAACAGATGCCATATGCTGCCCAGTTAAAGAAACTCCAGCTCTACTCAGTGACATACCGCCTGCTCAGAGGCGATCTGTGCCTGACGTATAAAGCCATGTCCAACCCGGAATTAATGGACATGCTCCACCTCAGAAAATCCAAATCCCATCGAGCTACTTGCTCGAGAGACTTGAACCTCAGCACTGAAATAAATAGGACATGCTGGAGGGACAGATTCATAACCCAGAGGCTCCCTTCACTCTGGAATAAAATCCCAGTCCAGGTTAGGCAGAGTCCCTCATTGACTCTCTTCTAGAGGAATCTTGATGAGTGGATGGGAGATCGTAGGTTTACCTGGGTATCACTTCTGTGTCACTGTTAGACAGAGGCACAGTATACTAACCTTGAAAAAGGGCATAGCAAAATTAATTTAAAATGGGTGGCGAAAGCCAAACACACTCTGGCTAGGCTTATAGATGCCCTAGGGCAGATAGCCTAGGATGAACCTATGAACCTATGAACAGGTTGAATACTTCCTTTTGATGCAAAAGACTGTGGGTTCTACTCCCACAGTATTTAGAAGCATTGCTGATACTGTACTGTGTTGAACTTTAAAAGGGGGTGGATGCTGCAATCCTGAGAATGTCCTCTTTGGCAGAGAAACCTAGTAACTATGAATCTGTTATCAGTTTGCCATCCATTCCCTATTGCAATATTACTAGCTTATCATTTTTAATGTAACATAAGTAATCTGTTCCTCAAGAGAAATAGACACTTTATTTGTAGATGAAACAATGAAATATAAAGTTGTTTGTTAGCAGCAACCTCTTCGTTAGTTACAGATATCTGTAATGTGAAATTATTTAGATGACTTTTACTTCTGCAAAGATTGTGCATGTTTACTGATACTGGTGGATTGTAGAAGCATGAGTAGACTTTTATGATGAAAATGCTCTTTATTTGGCAGTTTTGTCATTATTGATGCAGGCATTTTGTTTCATTGTGTACTGGAAAAATGTTCAATACAATAAATTCAAAACACCCTCTAACAACTGTACTGTATTAAACAAGGAATATAATTTATCACTATCAGGAAGGTATTTATTGATTATCTGATCAGCTCAGGTACACCCTCTCCCAGTTCTTGGTTGGATGTGTTCGATTAGGAACCAGTTAAATCAACGGTCTATAAGCACAAACTTTTTTGATACTGAATATTTTCACTGATTGAGTCTGAATGCTACTGAAAGTGATGAAGCCAGATTGAAGCAATCACTTCTCTTAGATCTTCTTTTTTGGGGAGGTGTACATATTGTCCACACCTAGGGAACTAAGTCCATTGTTCATAGGTTCATAGGTAGGTACTAGGCTATCTACGCAAAGGCATTTATAAGCCAAACCAGAATGTGTTGACTTTTGCCACCCCGTTAGATTAGTTCCCTGTGCCTCTGTCCAGCAGAGCCACTGAAGTGATCCCCCGGGTAAATTTTCTGTTTCCCATCCACTCGTCAAGGTTTCTCTGGAAGAGTGTTAGCAAGGAGCTCTGCCTAATGTAGATTGGAATCTTGTTCCAAAGCATGGGAAGTCTCTGGGACAGGAATCTATCCCTCCAGCATGTCCTATTTATTGTTGTGGTGAGGTTTAGATCCCTAGAGTGTGTGGCTCGAGGGGATGAGGTTTTCTTTAGGTGGAGCATGTCCATCAATTATGGGTTGGACATGGCCTTGCATGTCAGGCAGAGATCACCTCTGAGTAGGCAGTATGCAACCGAGTACAGCTGGAGATTCTTCAGTCGAGCTGCATAGGGCATCTGTTTGAGGCCAGTGATCCTTTTGTTGAGGTACTTCTGTGGTCTTTCCAGCTGTTGCAGGTGTCTTTTAAGGTACATCCCAAATGGGGCGTTGCACTCTAAGATGGGTCTGGGTCTGATGAGCGATGAGTAGAGGGGCACAATGACCTCTTTTGATCTGGATGCAAACCCTTTTGTGATTAGGTGGGCCACATAGAAGGATTTTCTAACCACTTTATCAATGTGATTATCAAAGGAGAGATCACTATCTACTTCAGTCCCCAGATCCCATATTACATCTTCCATATTTAGGGGACTACCACCTATGTGGTAGTTTGTGGGTACTTTATTTTTTCCAAAGGGGATGACTATGCACTTTTTGGCATTTAGCTTGAGGCCATGATTTTGACACCAGGTATTCGTATCAGTGAGACCATTATGGAGGATGTCTGTGTCAGCCGGAGAGTCAATTATAGCCCCTAGATTGCAGTCGTCTGAGAACTTGGTCAGCCATAGTCCTCCTGTGCTTGCCTGTACCTCTGAGAAGTATATGTCGAACAGGAGGTGTCCTAGTACTGAGCCCTGGGGAATGCCACTTGTAAATGGTTTAGAGTCGGACCTAGCTCCCGCAACTCTCACCACATTGGTTCTGTCCATGAGCCAGTTGGCAACACATCTTTTGATGTAGGGGTTTATGTTCAGGCTGGTGAGCGTGTCTATAATACCAGAATGGGGAATGGTGTTGAAGGCCCTTGCAAGGTCTAGGTAGGCTGTGTGTACCACCTTTCCCTCACCTATAGCCTTGGTAACTGTCTCAAAAAAGTCCACCAGGTTTAGGAGGCATGATCTGCCCTTACCAAAGCTGAACTGTGTAGGGTCCAGTGTTTTGATGTTCCAATGTCTCTGTTAATGACTTTCATGATGATGAGCTCCATAGCCATGCAGACCAAGTTAGTCAGGCTTATAGGGCAATGGTTCCTGGGGTCTGTTGTGGCTTCACCTTTGTGGAGCGGAATAACCGTTGCTGTGCACCACTCTATGGGTATGTAGACTGTGGAGAGGCTGAGTTTGAACAGTGTGTTTAGATGAGGGGTTAGTTCATCTTTGAGCTCGTGTAGGACACAGCCTGGAACACCGTCCGGTCCCACTGATGCTGTGTTTTTGGCTTTGGTGAGGGCTGCTTTAACCTGAGTGTCTGTGATTTCAGAGGGTCTACATTCTTCTAGTATGGTTATGGGCCCTTTTGGGGGTGAGAGGGGGTGAAGTTTGCACTGAACCTGTCTGCCAGGATGTTGGCGATATCGGTCGGTTCAGTGTATTTTATGCTATTCTCCACTAACTTTGAGCGGATCTGAGCATTGCGACTTGGATTATTAACATAGCTAAAGAATGTCTTTTGGTTATCTTTGGAGTCCTTGGCAATTTTTCTTTCGAAGCTCACCTTGGAGGATTTTATATGGGATCATAGTTTCTTGCTGATACTGATCACGGATGTCTTCCCTTCTTGGGATTTTACTCTTTTCTGTACTAGTTTCCTCCTTCTATTGTACAGTTTGTTTATGGCAGGAGTCCACCAGACTGGTTCCATTTCTTGGAGGAGTGAGTCTTGGTTTTGCTTGGTATAGCATGATCCATGCATTCTTGTAGGTGCCCATAGAATGCATTAGTAAAGGATTTTGCAGCTTGGACAGCATTATCCTTTAGCATGGGGGCATTGAAACTTTGCACCTCGATCTTAAGTAACGTGAAGTTTTCTTTTGAAAAGTTTTTCACGGTGGATTTCTTGTCTGGGGGTGGGGTGGAATGTGGATATCCAAAGTGATTTGTTTATGGTCAGATCAAACCAGCGAGAGGTTGACCTCCGGTGTGGAACACTGGTCACCCATGTTGGAGATGACTAGGTCCAATATGTTGTCACCTCTGCTGGGAGTGCTCACCAGTCGATCCAGGGCATTTGAGTTTATAAATTCTAGGAAATGTTGGGCAAGGGAGTTAGTACTTGAGTAGTTCTCCCAGTTAATGTTTGGGTAATTGAAATCACCTAATATTAGGAAATTGGTAGGACCTTTATGTTTCCCAGTGTTTCCAGAAACATGGAATGAGGGTCCTGGGACATGGTGGGTGATCTGTAGCAAGCTACAACTTGAATTGCAGTTTTGCCCATTGTTAGTTGCCTGTGGATGATCTCTGAAGCATCGTGCTGTGCCACTAACCTGGAGGAGTGGGTATCCTTGATGAATATGGATACACCCCCACCTTTTGTATTTCAGTCCGGGTTCTGTGGCCAAACTGCATGGTATGAGTTGTAGCCTGGTAGTACCGGGGTGCTCTCTGGAGCCTTAAACTAGGTTTCTGTTACTGCACATATATCGATTTTCTCCATACTGAGGAGTGCCTTGAGTGTGTGCATTTTGAGATTTAAACTTCTGGCATTGAATAGCATTACCCTCAGTTTTTTTGTTACTTGTGCTATTTATGGTGGTGAGTTTGTCTTTTGAGCCTTGCCTAAGAAAGGCACTATGGGGGTGACAAGAGCCTTGGCCAGTATTCAAAAGCCTAAGGGTGACAGGTGCAAGCCATCTCTAGTGAAGCAGCATGGCTTGTCAAGCATGTCATCCCAGGAAGACAGACACTGGATCCCCTTTGAATGACACCAGAAACTTAGCCAATTGTTGAAATTGATCATTTTTTCTTTATACCATGGTATCATTCTTAGTGAGGGTAGGATGTTACTCAGGGTCAGGGCCATATCAGCCTGGGCTATGTGATCAGAGAGCTCTTCCATGTCTCTTTCCATGTAGTCCATGGAGGTACGGCTCAGGTCATTCACACCAACATGGACAATGACAGAGTCATATTTGTACTTGTTCTGGAGTAACCTGAGTGCTTGTGTTATGTGGCAGATCCTGGCACCCAAAGGCAGCTAACAGTAGCCTTCTCCTTATTCAGCCTAGTGAGTGGGTTGTCAGTGTGCCTGACTATAGACTCCCCTATTACTAGTATGTTGGGTATGTTATTTTGCCTTAATGACTGTGATTGCATGGTACACTGGTTTTGTGAAGTATGCATTTCATGGTTTGTGTTTGGGGGGGGGAGGTTGCTTGGATGTTTGCTTTGGAGGTCTCTGTTGCTTTTGCAGATTTTTATTTAGAGCCTCTGAGTGTGTTTTTGTGTATTTATGTGTGTTTTTTGCCGGTCCTGGTTTAATAGGTCTATGTGAGACTGATGGTGTGATGCAAGTATTTCCCTTCTCCTCTTGACTGTCTGATCCAGTCTTGGGTTGAGAGAATTTAGCCTCCAGTTTTGGTGTATAATTATATCTCTTGCATGTATTTGTGTTTGGTGGTAGGAGGAGAGGGTTGTCTGTGTACATGAGGCAGTTGTAATATTGCCTCAAAATGCCCAGATTCACCAGTTGGACCAGAGAGTACACTTGAAACTGCCCTTTGGACATGTCTAGAAAGGTACAGTGAACTGTTTTACTGAATGGTTGGTAAAGTTGAATAGAGAGCCTTGTCCTTCTGTACAGTATAGGAGAGTCTAGTGCAAGGGATTTTAACTGCCTGCTATGAGTTTTGAGCAAGTGCTGGGCTGAGAAATGAATGGCTTGAGTGCTTAAGTTGAAAGTTTGTCTAGTTCCAAGGGAAAAATTGAAGAGGAGACTTTGTGGACCCGGGAATAGTTATACCCTAGCTAACTAGTGCTGCCCAGTGCGCAAAACCGGCTAAAGGTGGTATTTATAGCAGTGAAATGAAAGAGATAGAAATTAGCCCAAAATGGCGAATACATTTCTAATTTCTGGGTTAAAGCCACTCCTCCAGGGACAGATAGGCTGCTCAAAGCTCTCCTCTCTCACAGATGAACAGAGAAACTTCCTTCTATCCAAGTAAGTTATGGGTAAACACAGAGATTTGTAACATAGCCCTGAATTCAGCACTAATCTGAAAACTGGACTATACTAGCTTAAAAAGGTAAGAAACAAGTATACATATATATATATATATATATATATATATATATATATATATATTTTTTTTTTTTTCCAGAAAATAAAGCAGATACAATAAAAAAAAACACTTTAAATGCACAGAAAAGGATACTTATTGTTATATATCTCAGATCAGAGTTGTAGTCAATGCCCCTAGTAATAACATAGGAAGAAACACAAATACAGTAAAAGCAGATGAATAAAGTGCAATATATATATATATATATATATATATATATATATATATATATATATATATATATATATATATATATATATATATAAATAAAACAATAGCAAACAAACAAACAGATTTAAACAAGTTACCCAATTAACCTGAAAAAAGCTCAAAACTGTGCCCTGTTCCAGTAGTCTTCAATCAGACAGGGTCTAACTGCACACTCCTGCTACTAGGGTGCAGGGGAACCTTCTCCAAACAAAGATGGCCAAGATCAGTGCTCAAGTTATACAAACAAAGCTAGATTCAGCAGGCCTGAATCTGGTCTATGCTACAGCAACAAGGCACACCAATTTCAGAAAGAAACAGTTCAAATAAGCAAGCACAATAAGCCTGTCACCAGAAATTCACAGCTCAGAAGGGCAGAATCCAGCCTCTCCTCTCACAAGGGTGCAGACCACAAACCTTCTTAATGTAGAATAACTGGCCTGAAGCCCAAATGCTTAAGCCAGAACTAATACTTTTAGAATAGCAGACACTGAGCCTTCAATCAGCAATTGCCAGCTTAGAAGGATGTAAGCTACTTGTCCTGCCACAACAGTGCAGACCACAAACCTTCTTAATGTAAAACAACCTGTATGAAGCCCAAGTGCTTAAACCAAAAGACTTAGAATAACAGTTACAATTTAATCAGGCTACTACCAAGCAGTAATAAATGCAGCAGAATAAATAAAATTGAGTACTTTTAAGAAAAGCAAAATAAAGTAGGAGGAATCACAAATACAGTAAGAGCAGATGAATAAAGTGCAATTTTTTTGTTAGTAAAGTGCAAGGAGAAAGGAAAGAAGAACCTATGTGGGTTGGCCTTCTCAAATCTTCTCTCTGTATTAAGTTGAGTGAATACTAGTCTCAGAATATGATCTCATTGTACTCGGTTAAGTGAGAAAATGAGATGGACCCAGGAGGAGTGTTCTAATACAGACTTACAGGAGGGACGGGCAATTCCAGAGCCACCAACACTAACACCAAGACAAGAACAGGGAGAGTGGGTTGGAAACTAACTGCAGAGAGACACACAACACACTATTCAATGAAATGCACAATTAGGTAACAGAAAAAAATTATATATAGTACTTTTAAAACTGCAAGTTTGTACTTAAGAGAAGACTAAAATACACTGCTGCAAGTTTTCACTTAACTTCAGCTTCTAATGCAGGTCTCTCAGAAGTTGAGCATAAAATGAATTCTCAAACTTTGTGGCTAGCACTTAAAGTACAGAGGAAGCCCTCTAGACTATTATATAGCGTGTCATGTAGGATGTCTGCCGCACAATTCTCCCGGCTGAACTATATCTCTCAACTGTCCAGATTTTCGCAGAATGAATAGATTTTTGCTTCTTATTTTTGGTTTATACCTCATAAAATGTGTGGTTTTCTGGCAAATCATTTAGGAATGAAGTCACTTAATAATGACAGTAATTGAGTTTCAGACTTCATACCCTTCAGAAAAACACATGCTAAAGCAAGAGCTGTTATACTATCAACTGTCTTAGTTTATACAAGAGCAATTTTTAGTACTGTTTGTTCCCCCAAAATATTTGGCCTTGTCCAAATTTCCTTCATTAAGATGTTGAGAAGTATGCACAAATAAATCACTTTATAGAATTAAGTATAGCCAAACCTCTCAACTGTCCCTGATTTTGGCTCAGTATGTTGCTCTCCCCTTAATAATCCATCCTCAAAGTGGCAATTTTGGAAGAAACGTGGTGGGTTTACAATGAATAAATAATTGTAATGATCAGAGTTACAGATTACATTTATTTCAGAAATGCATGTAGATTCTCTTATTTTGTCAGCTGCTCAACTTAGCAGTACCAATATAAAAAAGTGTCTCTTCTTTGATAGGTTTCCAGCTGTATTGTGTGGCTATTTTATATTTTTGCATCACATTTTTGGTCTGTTTTTCATAAAATTGTGGTTTTCTGGCAAATTAGTGGCAAATCACAATTAAAGACTGAAGTTAGAAAATAATGACAGACATTTGAGTTTCAGATTTCGTACCCTTCAAAAAATTCAAACTAATGCAATACATACTATTCAATTATCTTTGTAGGTTTATAAGAGCAATATTTAAAAGTTGTCCTTATTTTTGGGCCTTTGTTCCACTTCTATTTATGGCTTTTTTCCAGATTTCTTGCTCTGAGGTTGATAGGTATGACAAATACGGGCCAGCACCATCAGCCAGATACATTTCAAATTGTGACATACTTGTACCTCACTCCCCCAAATAGTGACTCTGGATGTGTCCAAGCAAAACAAGGAGCAATTATGCAGTGTAAGTCTGCAAAGTATCCCCACATCCAAGGTAGACACAAGTACTACAGTGGCTTTTCATCTATCCTTGATTTTGCAGAATGTTCTGATTTTCTGTCATATTTTTATACTGTTGATTTATGCTTCTTATTATTCAGAAAATACATGTTGTTGCAGTGCCTGCTGCTCTGTGTTTAAGTAGCAATGCTTTAATGACCATCAGGTAAGCTTGTCTGAGATTGTAAGATGCAAGTAAGCTTTTCTAAGCATACTGTTAAAGAATTATCAATATTGAAAGCTTTTTTGTTGTTGCCATGCAGATAATATTTATATAACTAAATAACGTATAAGCCTTAGGTATTGAAATGCATATGACAGTATTTGTAATAAAGGACAGGATTACAGTATTTTCAGAAGCTCATTACATTTGTTAGAGACTTGCAGTCATCTTTGCAGTCTTTACATGTAAACTAAACAGAATACCAAACTATCATGTGTGGTCCATAACCTGTGCAGTAATCCTTTAAGCAATTTATCTTGAGCTTGTTTGTTGTTTGCAGTTCATTTTTTTCTTTGATCATGTTTTCTCCATGAAACAAGTAGATAGTTGTTGTCAGGCAGCAGGTCTTTTTTAAATAAGAAACATTTTTACAAGTGGGGGTAATCGGTATCACAGAGATTGGTACTTTCAGCATGTTACTTGGTACTTTCATAAAGCTGAATACAAATTATAATTAGAACTGCAGTGCATGGAGAAGTGGTTTGAGTTGAGTGCTGCTTGTTTTTTTATACTTGATTTTGACTGGCATTCCAGTAATGTATTTAAAAAGTATTTTATTTTTTTTCATGCCTCACAACCTTTTTGTTTCCACCTAGATAATAAGTAAGCTATCATGTAGCGAATGCATTGAAATATTTTTTTTCTTCTCCACTTCATTTTGTCTTGATTGGACTCCCTTAATGATGATTTGGCACCCATGGCAGCATATTTAATTAATGTCCCAGTTTTTGTTGTTTTGAGCATAGCTCTGCCCCTTTCTGTTTGGTCACACCCCTTCCCACTGACCCCACATATTCAGCTGTCTCCTGCAGACCCCCTTTGATTTGAAGTCATCAGTCACCATTGTTGTGTAGATAGATAAACTTCTGAGACACAGTGGGACCATATTAAATTACTGATGTGGAAGCTTGTTTGAGCTAGCATTACATAGGACAGAATGGAAAAGCTGCCTGTTAACCTACTGGGGGATAGTCTATGGGATGTGCATACAAAATGGTCCATTAGTTGAGCTCTGGCACAAAACAAGACTTTCAGTGGCAGATGGAGTGAGCATGGGAGAGGGATGTGAGGCATTTTCTCCCAGTGCCCAATAAGGATACCCTCAGTTGGACATGCCTCATTGCCACACAGTCCTCTGGAATTGTTAGGAATGTAGGAATTGAGCAAAACATTCTACTACCACTCACATCAGTAGTGACAACTAGGATCACTTGTATGACTCTTCTATGGAAGAACAATTGTTAGCAGTCTAGAGGAGGTATTTCGGACTCCATATCTATAGGGATAATACTCAGACAAATGTTCTAAGAGTCTAGCCCAAAAAGTAAGGGCAGCTTAGATAAGTCACTTTAGGCTTGCTAGACTGCAAAGAAAGAAGACAATAACACAGCTGATAGGAAAGCTTGAACTGCAAAAAAGAAAAAAATATACCCCCCCCACACACACACAGATAGATAGGTAAATATATGGACATAGCTCCACTGCCTTTTCCAAACATACATAAGTATGTATGTAAAGTGTCAACAGCAGGGACATTTAGCTAAAAATTTGTAGTGGTGAACATCTAAGTGTGCGAATGTTCATGTTGACAAAACAGTTAAGTTGTTTTTCTTAAGAGTGGCAGTGTGCATATCTTTGTTTTTTTGTTTATTTGTAGGTTAGGGTTATAGTTAGTGTAATGTATGAGGATAGTCTGAAGGTGACTGTGGGTATTTGCATGCAAGGGTTAGAGGTAAAGGGATAGATTATTTACATTAGTATTTGTGAGTTAGGATTATGGTTATGTGTGTGCATTTGTATGTAGTGTGTTTCCAAACTGTCTTGTGTAGTGGTAATGTTACTGAAAGGGCTTTTCTAAGGTAAGTTTTAGGTTTAGGTTTAAAGCTGGAGAGGGCTTGCTTGATTATTAAAGTTAGAATGTGTTTCTAAGGGGATACGGGGAAGGCAAAAGTGCAATTTTTACTGTTTCCATTCCATTTACATCATCTACCGGTAAGTAAAATCAGCTATCAACATAATATTTTCAGAATTAGGAAGCTTGCAAAATGGGTAGTTTAATAGATTCCAATAACCAATAACAAAATAAGCAAAATAGCTACTTGTACCATAGTAACATCACAATAATCTAGTAAAATCAATAATCCTGCTCGTAAAGGAAAGCATTAGAATGCACTGTTACACAGACAAGTGCAAAGAAGCATATATAATTGTTTTTCAAAAGATGAAACAGCTATAGAACTAAATAATTACAGGCAAGTAAACATTCTAAATATGTTCTCCAAAACAGTAGAGCTATGTAGGTATCTATGTAGAAAAATTTAATTTGTTCATCAAATCTCAACATGACTTTCAAAAAGGACATGTGGTTAATACAGCCCTTATTATTGTCATTGATCTAATTAGGGTAATTCTAAATAAAGACAAAATGTGTCAGGCCTATTCTTTGTCCTACTCAAGGCAGTCAATAGCATAAGCCATGCAGTTTTCATTAACGGATTCAGAGTAATAGGTTTCAATCTGTGTTCTAGTAATTGTTGTGATAGCTACTCTTCAAACAGAAGGTACAGCATAAGAAGGTTACAAGAAATATCTACAAACTGTACATCAGATAAAAGCATTAGCCAGTGTTCCATACCAAGACATGTTTTACTTGGCCTGTACATTAACTCAGTTACAAAACACAGTGCAACTATTTAAGTCGTCCAATGTAAAGAATGTGATAGTTCTGTTCCGCTATAAATGAATAAATAAACAAATAAACAAATAAAATATACTATAGTTGAAACACAACTGGAAACAGGTTTCCTAATACTATGAAAATAGTTGCAGGACTCCCTCTTGACACTTACTGCCCATACCTCTGAAACTCTCAGAGCAAGAATTCTGGACAAAGCCATAAATAAAAGTGTTACAAAGGCCCAAAATAGGGACAATTTTTAAATAATACTTTTACAAACTTAGAAAGTTAATATAACAGGTTTTGGATTAGCATGAATTTTCTTAAGGGTATGAAGCCTGAAACTCATATGTCTATCATTAGTTTTTTAAATTCAGTGTTAAATAATTTGCCACTGGTTTGCAAAAAAAACACTCTTTTATGAAAAGTGGGCCAAACATATAAGGCAAAAGTCTGGGCATTCTGTGAAAATCTGTACATTTGACAGGTATGTTACTGCCTCTAAAATCAGTGTTTTATTTTTTTTTTTTATTTTTTTTTTTTGCTGAAACGAGCTGACATCCCTGATTTTAATGTTAGAGTGATTGTATTATTTGTGGAGATAGAAGAGGACTTGGACTACCCAGTCACAAATGGCCAAAAGGCTATTCACAGATCAACCATAAGGAGTCTATAGGACACTGAATAAAGGGACAAGCCTCTTATTTTAAGACTGTGATCTTTTTAGTTAGAAATGTCTTCGATCTTTCATTTCCCTGCTATGCACTGTAAGATACATCTCAAAAGGAGCACTGCATTTGATAACAGGTCTAATCAGTGCAGAATATAGAAGGTATAAATTCCTTGTATCTGGATGAAACATCTTCTGCAATCAGTTTTGCCAGGTGAAAAAGAAAATCCTAGCAACTGCTGCAAAGTGATGGTCAGAGGAAGAGGAATTATCTGTCCATGTTCCATTGTCTGTCACCACACTTTCATTATGAACTGGGGTGTTGTCTTATTTTTAAGATAGATGAAAGGATTGTTTTCCAAATGGAACAATATTGCACCTTTTAGCATTTAGTTTAATACATTTTTGAGCAATAGCTGTTGACATGTGTGAGTTATAGTTCAAGCTTCTGCCTATCAGAGGGAGACTTGAGGATGACTCCAAGTTTGCTGTAACCCATAAATTTGGTTAGACAGAGATCACTATTTGTAATTTAGATGTCTGCGAAGTTGGGCTTTATAGTACAAGTTTCAGCATAGGCTCCTGAGAAATATCCTGAGAAATATCACTGGTCATTTTTGTGTTTACTGAGAGTGCATCTACCAACCTCAGTACAAGGGTTCTATCCCTTGATCAATTTGTAATCTACATAACTTCATGGGGTAAATTCAGAGATCATTTGGCTTATGTTAGCATGTGGTATTATTTCCAAAGTCCCTTAGTCATTTTAAGGTATGCTGTACAGACAGCATAGCCACTGTCCATGGCTTATGTTGCTCTTTCAAGGAAGTTGCCCAGATTCATAAACAGGCTCTATCCTTAAAAAAGCCAAACTGCTTTAGTCAAGCCATATAAGATTTTTGATATCATGATTAATTAGGGCCACAGAGCCTTTAGCAACCTCGTCAAATGTGCTAAAAAAATTCTAACTTATCTCACTCACAATATCTTCCTCTCTTTTATGCCCAACAGATCTCAACCAAAGATATTATCCCTTTACTGGAACCAATACAGCTGGAAAGTCTTCCAGGTACAGACAATCTGCATTCATGGTTTATGTAAAACTGTTGTGACTTCGTGGCTGCAACCCCTAAATCACCAACACCATGCCTAATATATGGAAATCTGCAAGAGTAAAACAACTGCCCAAATAAAAACAATCCACAATGCACATTGACATCACGCTGTGGCCCCATTTCCATCCTCCTAACTCTGTGCTAAATGCTGGAGAAAATTGTCTACCTTCAACTCGCAGAATATTTTATTAAATACTGCCTTCTCACAGAAAAACATGGGTATTGGTCAGGTAGTAGCACAGTGATAGCCATTTGGCCTCTGACTTATGAACTGTCCTTGACAATGGACAAAGATATGTTCTCTGGTATAATTTTTATAGACTTCACCAGAGCCTTTGACTTAGTAAATAATTCCTTTCTTATAATCCACTTTTCAGAACTTGGCATTAGTCCTGATGACATCCCTTAATTCTTGTACCTCTCTCTCCTATCAAGTACTCAATCTATATCGCAAGGATCTATTCTTGCCACCTTCTTTTCTCTATATACGCCAATAAAATTCCATTTCATCTCCTTTTCCTTCATCTCTTCTTATACACAATGCAAAAATAAGATCAAAAAGAGGGAACATAGAGCAGAAAATTTTACTAGTTGAAGTTAAAAAATGATAAGTTATGGAATACCTGTGAAGTGAAGGATTTAGCGTAGAAAGTCTAATACAGGTTATATCACAGCATGATGGAAAAATGAGTCCCCCAAGTATGGAGAAACAATAGGAACAGGAGGCATCTAAAGAAGAAATAGGAACATGGGAAAGAAAAAGATTTAATATGGTGCAATATTTATGTAAAGGAGAAAGCAAAACTAATCAATACAAAAAAGCGGCACCAACGATATTTGAAGAGAAATACAGGCAAAGGCATCTGGATATGGAAAATTTTACAATACAAAAAATAAGAAAACAATGTGGAAAGTAGAAAAAAGGATTAGTAATAGAGAAGCTGAAGAAATAGAAACTGAGGTTATGGATTACCTGTGAAGTGAAATATTTAGTGTAGAAACTCTAACTCTGATAACACCACAGTAGGATAAAGAAATGGATTATTTGCAATGGTGATGGACAGTTTGACAGACAAGATCAGACAGGAGTCCCCGTGGACTATGATGTTTGCAGATGACATTGTGATCTGTAGTGAGAGTAGGGAACAGGTGGAGGAGACCTTGGAGAGGTGGAGATATGCTCTAGAGAGAAGAGGAATGAAGGACAGCAGGACTAAGACAGAATATATGTGTGTGAATGAGAGGGAGGATAGAGGAATGGTGAGGATGCAGGGAGTAGAAGTGGTGAAGGCGAATAAGTTTAAGTACTTGGGATCAACAGTTCAGAATAATGGTGAGTGTGGAAAAGAGGTAAAGAAGAGAGTACAGGCAGGATGGAGTGGGTAGAGAAGAGTGTCAGGAGTGATTTGTGACAGACGAGTACCAGTAAGAGTGAATGGGAAGGTCTACAAGAGGGTAGTGAGACCTGCTATGTTATACGGGTTGGAGACAATAAGGCAGGAGTCAGAGCTTGATATGGCAGAGTTGAAGATGTTAAGATTTGCACTGGGTGTGATGAGGATGGACAGGATTAGGAATAAGTATATTAGAGGGTCAGCCCAGGTTGGAAGGTTTGGAGACAAAGCCAGAGAGGCAAGATTACGTTGGTTTGGACATGTGCTGAGGAGGGATGCAGAGTATATTGGGAAAAAGATGCTAAGGATGAAACTGCCAGGTAACAGGAAAAGAGGAAGGCCTAAGATAAGGTTTATGGATGTGGTGAGAGAGGACATGCAGGCGGTTGGTGTGACAGAGCAAGATGCAGAGGACAGGAAGAAATGGAAACAGTTGATCTGCTGTGGTGACCCCCAACGGGAGCAGCCGAAAGAAGAAGAAGGATAAAGAAATGGATCCCCACATTAAGGAGAAACCAGTGTAGTGTGAATCATCTAATCAATTGCCATATGAAGATAGTTTGGAGCCTTCCATAGGAAACCAGTAAAAAGTTCAGTTGGAGTTGCACAGCAAGGGAAGGAATAGGAAACAGTGCAACTCTGACACAGTCAGTGTTGTGGAGTGATAGCCAAGTGAATTCACATATGAAAGAGCAATGGATGGCACAGGATGAAACCGAAGAGAATGTGACACAGGAAAATGCTCTGGAACTTTCTATAGAATGTCCACATGAAATGGAGAACAAAGAATGTGCCCTCGGTTTAGAAAAAAAAATTATCTAATAGAAGAGTTGTTTGATTTAATAGAGATGAGCAGATATATTAATATCAATTAAAGAAATAGATTACAGAAAATCAACAAAACCCAAAAATTAAGTTTGATAAAACAAATGAACAGAGTAATTAAGACTGTTTATAGAAATTTATGTGATGTAACAGAAGTAAATAGGATATATTACTGTGCATCTAAATTAATAACAGATAAAGTCTTACCACAAAAATACAAGGCAGTAAGGGCAAGGAAGGGGAGAAATCAAATGCCATCATGGAATTACTGAATAGAGAAAGCTATAAAGCAATTAAGATAAGAAGTGTCACTGTTAGAAGAGTACAGAAGAGGGAACAGATTAACAAAAAAATACTCAGAAAGATAGACGTGATAAAAGTGGTGTGCAGTTTCAGAATAAATCAGGATCTATTGTACACTTTGGCAAACAATAAACTAAAAATATCAGCACAGGCAGAAAAGCTTAGAAGATATGCAGGTAAATATAAAGGAAAAGTACAAAATAAGCAGTTTATTTGTGACCCAAAAAATTTTATATAGAATTGGGAAACAAGGCAAAAGGAATTGAAATACCACCAAAAAAGAATAAATAGATACATTTTGGAGAAATAGCTATGTGGAACATAACAAAGACGCTGAATGGATAGAAGTAGTAAAATAAAGAAAAAGAAGTTCAAATGTACAGAATATGAAATGGGATGAAGTAACAGCCAGAGAAATTGAAAAAAAGTTAAGAAAAGCTCCTAAATGGAAAACCTGAGGCACAGATGCAGTACCTAATTTCTGGCTAAAAGTATTAACACCTTTACACAAAGACTGAGCCTTGAGTAAGAACTATTTATAAGCTCATCCTAAACAGACACCAACCTGGTTAATAAGAGGAAAAATGATACTCCTTAAGAGTGAACATACAAGCTGTCCTAAAAACTATAGACCAATAACTTGCCTTCCAATGATGTATAAGCTATAGCCTGGAATTGATGCCGACAGTTTATAGTCATTTAGAAGAAAACTCAATCACAACAATAGAGCAAAAGGGTACCAAAGAAAGTCATATGGAACAAATGATCATTTATTGTTAAATGCGAAATTCTCAGTGGAGAACTGTTAAAAGGGGAAGAATCTATGTATAGCATAGTTAGACTACAAAAAAGCATTTGACAGTATCCCACATTCATGGATAAAAGAGTACTTAAAAGTGTATATGATACACCCAACACTGATCGATTACATTACAGCAACCATGAAACAGTGGCAAAACACTTTGTAGTTAAGCCATGCTAAAGGACAAATTATTATTCCAGGGATAAAAATTCAAAGGGGGATATTCCATGGTGACTGTCACCACTACTCTTTTATCTTGCCCTTAACCCATTAAGCTGTCTACTTAATAAATTAGGTCATGGCTACAATTTGGCTTCCAGAAAACAAAGTGTAAAGACTTCTCAACTTCTTTTTGTGAATGATTTAAAATTGTATAGCTCATCAGATGAGGAACTGAAAGCACAACTACAAGTGATCAAAATTTTTTCACATGATATAAGAATGTCATTTGGTCTTGATAAATGTGCAAAAGCAACCTTTAAATCAGGAAAGCTGTAGCACCAAGAAAACATCAGCCTGCGACAGGAATGTAATTTAAAAGAACTTGAGCAAGAGTGAGTGTGTAAATATCTGGGAAATGATGAAGAATCAAAGATAAAACATGAACAAATGCAAATAGAACTTAGTATGGAATATTATAAAGACTAAAATTAATATTGAAAACAACACTGACATCTAGGAACAAAGTTCAAGCTATAAACCAATTTGCTCTTCGTGTCCTAACTTATAGTTTTGGAGTGACTGACTGGCCTCAAAAGGTGTTGGACCAGTTGGACAGAAAAAAAGTATGCTTCATATTTATCAAATAATTTATAAAAATCAGTTTATACCAAGACTATATATTCCTCATTCTGAATGAGGTATTCACCCCCTCAAAATTGATTACATATATAGATCTGCAATCTTAGGACTGCATCTGCATCTGCTGACCTCACAAGATCCAATCATAGTGAACATTTTAAATCATGAGGAGAATAAGTCTGAGATGACTTCCCTGCTTAGTTTAGCAGAAGCATATAAGTGTCAAGTTGGAATGGAAATCAAACCAGAAGCAGATAAAAATTAAGCAACTGAATGTGCCAAAAAAAAACAAAAGAAAGAATAAAGGCAAAGGATCAGATGAGAAGGCAAGAAATATGGAAGATGCATAAATATATCTGGAAGTACAGAAAACTCTTGGAACAACCTCATGTTGATCAGGATTGGATGCAGGAATGGCTAAGGAGAGGTGAATTTAAACCAAAAGATGAAATTTTAATATTGGCAGCCCAAGATAGAGACTACATACACATTGGTTTACAAAGTTCATTGCATATGTGGGAGAAACAGACAAATATAGGTTTTTATAAAACAGAACTGAAAACTGTTGCACATCTTGTTGCTGGTTGTGGTATACTAATGGTAGAAGGACTGTGTACTGAAAGGCATAATAATGTGGCAAGACTGTTTCATTGGGGATTTTGCAGTCATTAAAATATTGACATAGGTGAAAAACATTGGAAAAATGAGCCACAAATCATTACAGAAATGATGAAGTTTATAACACATGGGATCACCCCTTACCAAAAGTTCAAAAAACTGATGGGAGAAAACCAGATATAGTAGCCAACAAAAAGAAGACAAAAGTAGCATTGACCATTGAAATTGCTATACCCAGTGACTACAGTGTCTTAAGAGAGACACAAAGCTATAAAATACCAGTATTTCCCAGCAGAAACATGGGCAATGTAGAAGAACGATACCCAGGCAGTTCCAATAGTAGCAATTAGTCTTATAAAAAATAATTTAAAATCATACTGAGATATCTTACCGATGCATGTAACTCCATTTGAAATGCAGAAGGAGTCAATACTAAGTATATTGTGGGTGCTGCAAAGAGCACTTCTGGCAAACATCAAATATTGAACCAATACTAATTTCATGTACTTTAATCATACTTTGACTTAGAAATGGGGTCCATTCCCATCATGGTAGTAGAAACCCAAAAGGCTTGGAGAAATTAACCAAGACATGGCCATCTACCACTGCAACCACTGCTTACCATACAGCAAGATCTGCAATCTGATTTCATTCACCCCAGTGAATAGATTACTACTAAAAAACTTCATACTAAATGCATACAAAACTAAATCTATGCTTTTTGATGTTAAGCAAAAACTCAGTAGATCCAAGAAAACTTTAACAATCTATGACCACAACAACAATCCCTTACAGCAAGTCTAATCTTTCAAGTATCCTGGTGTCTGCTTAGACCCCCCCCCTCCTTCTTACACACACACACACACACACACACACACACACACACACACACACACACACACACACACACACACACACACACACACACACACACACACACACACAATTACCACCTGTATCTTGGTAAAACTTCTAAGTACATTAATCTTCTACTTTTTTCCTGCAAAACAATGTATACCCTTTTCTCTCACTTTCCACCAGATGTGGAATAGGGAAAAGCATCCTACTCCCTCACCTCAAATTCAGCCTCTTCTTCTATCAGTAGCCTCTACTAAAATCTCTATCAGTATTTAAGCACTGGAAAACAAAATATGTATATGTATTATATAGTCCCAATGAAATGAACCCCCCTTAATAACACTACAAAAGGTAAACTGGCTCACAGTTAATGAAAGAGTAGACCTTTTCCATGGTCACATCTGTTCAAACTTCTACATGAACATATTCTCTTTCCTTTAACCTCAAAATGTATAAGACATGCCTCCACATACAACTTATGAAGTTTAAACCACTCAATTCCTAAAAAGAGAAACCCCACACTTTGAGCTAAATATCTTCAACCATTTATCAGGCTCAACTTGAAATTAAACACTTTTCTTCTTATTCCAAGTTACATTCTCTACCAAAATTACATTTAGCTAATTAAGCAGAATTTAGTGGTTTGGGGACTGGCATAATGGTTAAGGTGTTTGCCTCATGAACACAAGGTATAGGTTTTTTATTCGTATGTCTGGGTTGAGAAATTTGGCTAGGCTTAAAATGGCCTGCAAGGGCAGGTAACCTAGAACTGTCCTCTGAACCTCTAAACCTATGTGCATGTACGCCAAGCCTACTTTAACTCTTCTTTACTCTAGCTCACCCACTAAAATCCCTTCTTCCTTTCTCATTTCTGATTTAGTTTATGCTAATTTCTCAACATTTGTACATTTTGTAAATTAATATACATTGAATTTACTATGTATCCAAATCATCATTCTACCACTGTACTTTTTTTTTTACTTTTTATTAAGAATGTTTAACATACAAACAATATTTACAAAGAAAGGAAAATTTCATATTGATAAAGTATAAGTTTAACAAAATTATAGAGTTTAAACATAGAAATCTACAACAATTCTTATTTTACATTAAACTATATATATAGTAACATAGCATGTTTTATACAGCTATTATTATTTAAATTATTTTATATTGATTTCAGTTTCAAAGGCTTAATTTCTGTTTTACATACAATATCAGCAAGATCTAAAGAGTCTATATTAATTATGCGAAATATGTATTCATGAAAAATGTCTTCAGTGAACAACTGCTTAAAATCACTTCAGCAGAACACAGAATTTTTCTGATGGTTTGCAAACACTTGCCCAACAACCATCCTGAACACACAACAGACTAAATCAAATCCAAACAACCTCCAATGTGGAGGTTGTGCCCCCCACACCCCGCTAACTATATATACCAACTATGAGATCACACTACAGTGGGGAAAAAGATAAAGTTTAGGTGATGGCCAAGTGTTTGCGAACTGTAGGAAAAATTCCCCAGTTTGCTGAAGTGATTTTCGGTCGTTGTTGTTCGTGGAAGACATATTTGATGAATATGTCTTTCAAGGAATTAATATAGACCCAATTTAAAAACTCTCTGAACAAAGAAGCCCTTTTTTTTTTTTTTTTTTTTTTTTTAATCATTTTTCTGGGAACAGCTAGGGGACTCCAAAACAAAGACATATTTAGGAAAAGAAACATTCAATAACATATATATATTCTCTTTCGTAAAATACATTTATCTAGCCAAAAAAACTAAAGAAAATCTGAAATGTCATTTAAATATATATATATATATATATATATATATATATATATATATATATATATATATATATAGTTTCTTGCAATCAAAGAATATATGCTACCAATCTGTCTTAACTTTTTTTAAGTCTCCAGCATATCAAATCATCTGTTTTGTTAAATTTAGCTAACTTACAATGTGTATAACTACTCTGTGTAAATATCTCCAAGTACTTATACACTCTTTTATTGTCACTTGTTGTACTGTTGTCTGTTTTGCATGTTTGGTCAGAATTTTGACCTCAGGTTATGAATGAAAAAGGTTGGAATTAATCTGCATTCCACCCCAGTAAAATTTTCATATATATAAATAATAAATTAGGTCCATAGCAATACATCTCATGGCTTAGCTGAGACTAGTCAATCTAACAAGTCACTATTCTCTGGTGTCAGTGGTGTATCCATCTTTGTAAAGTAACAATATAACATCTGAGTGGTATACTTCAAGGTCAGAAACAGAGACTTTGCTTAGGTGGAATAGCTGTACGAGTGGATCAACTGCATTGGATATTTTGTTCAGTTTATTAGGTAAACAGGCATATTACCAGGGTCCATAAATTATGTATTTTTCATTTTAGAAATGCATTTAGCAAGTGCTTTGGTTATGGGGGGATTTGGAATTCTGTGAGATATATGGGGTTTGCACCATTATTTCAGTAGTGAAAATTGCACTATATTTGTTTGCTTGTATGTTGGCTGTATCTACTGGATCCCAGTAGGTAATTATTTATTTTACATTTGTTTACCAGGGAGTTCTGACTGGACAGAGCTGTCCATTTTCAGTGGGTGCCTGGGGAGAAAATCTCCAGAACACTTGCTAACATACTATACATAAGATATTTACATGAGCATTGTAGTTTAGACATACAGTTATAAAATATACCAGATAATAACATATGATTGCATCATCATCATCTTTCGGCTTTTCCCGTTAGGGGTCACCACAGCGGATCATCTCTTTCCATTTCTTCCTATCCTCTGCATCTTGCTGTGTCACACAAACTGCCTGCATGTCCTCTCTCACCACATTCATAAACCTTATCTTAGGCCTTCCTCTTTTCCTCTTACCTGGCAGCTCCATCCTTAGCATCTTTTTCCCAATATACCCATCATCCCTCCTAAGCACATGTCCAAACCAACGCAATCTCGTCTCTCTTGCTTTGTCTCCAAACTGTCCAACATGAGCTGACCCTCTAATATACTGATTCCTAATCCTGTCCATCCTAGTCACACTGAGTGCAAACCTTAACATCGTTAACGCTGCCACATCCAGCTCTGACTCCTGCCTTTTTGTCAATGCCACTGTCTCCAACCCATTTAACATAGCTGGTCTCACTACCCTCTTGTAGACCTTCCCTTTCACTCTTACTTGTACCCGTCTGTCACAAATCACTCCTGACACTCTTCTCCACCCATTCCACCCTGCCTGTACTCTCTTCTTCACCTCTCTTCCACATTCACCATTACTCTGAACTGTTCATCCTAAGTAGGTAAACTCGTCCACCTTTACGAACTCTACTCCCTGCATCCTCACCATTCCTCTACCCTCCCTCTCATTTACACACATATATTCTGTCTTAGCCCTGCTGACCTTCATTCCTCTGCTCTCTAGAGCATATCTCCACCTCTCCAGAGTCTCCTCAACCTGATTCCTACTCTCACTACAGATCACAATGTCATCTGCAAACATCATAGTCCACGGTGCCTCCTGTCTGATCCCATCTGTCAACCTGTCCATCACCACTGCAAATAAGAAAGGACTCAGAGCTGATCCTTGATGTAATCCCACCTCCACCTTAAACAGATCTGTCACTTCCACTGCAGTTCTCACCACTGTCACACTACCCTCGTACATATCCTGTACCACTCTTACATACTTCTCTGCCACTCCCGACTTCCTCATACAATACCACAACTCTTCTCTAGGCACCCTGTCATATGCTTTCTCCAAGTCTACAAAGACATAATTCAACTCCTTTTGACCTTCTCTGTATTTCTCCAATAACACTCTCAGAGCAAACATTGCATCTGTAGTGTTCTTGCGTGGCACAAAACCATACTGCTGATCATTAATCATCACGTCCCTTCTTAACCTAGCTTCTACTACTCTTTCCCATAACTTCAAGCTGTGACTGATCAGTTTTATCCCTCTGTAGTTACTGCAGCTCTGCACATCACCCTTATTCTTAAAGATTGGTACCAAAACACTTTTTCTCCACTCCTCAGGCATCCTCTGACTTTCCAAAATTTCATTAAACAATCTAGTTAAAAATTCCACTGCCATTTCTCCTAAGCACCTCCATGCTTCCATTGGGATGTCATCTGGGCCTACAGCCTTTCCATTCTTCATCCTCTTCATAGCTGTCCTTACTTCCTCCTTGCTAATCTGTTTCACTTCCTGATCCACTATCCCCACATCATCCAACCTTCTCTCTCTCTCATTCTCTTCATTCATCAGCCTCTCAAAATACTCTTTCCATCTACTCAACACACTCTCCTCTCTTGTGAGTACCTTTCCCTCACTATCCTTTATCACCCTTACTTGCTGCACATCTTTCCCAGCTCTGTCCCTCTGTCTAGACAATCGGTACAGGTCCTTTTCTCCCTCTTTAGTGTCCAATCTCTCATACAACTCTCCATATGCCTTATCCTTAGCTTTCACCACCACTCTCTTTGCCATGCGCCTCATCTCCTTATACTCACGTCTACTTTCTTCATCTCTTTGACAATCCCACTTCTTCGTAGCCTCTTCCTCTGCATACCTCCTGTACTTCCTCATTCCACCACCAGGTCCCCTTGTCCTCCTTCCTCTGTCCAGATGTCGCACCAAGCACCTTTCTAGCAGTCTCCCTTACTAGTTCTGCTGTAGTTACCCAGCTATTCGGTAACTCTTCACTGTCTCCCAGTGCCTGTCTTAACTCTTTCCTGAACTCCACCTCACAGTCACCCTTTTTTAACTTCCACCATTTAATCCTTGGCACTGCTTTCACACTCCTCCTCCTCCTCTTCTTGATCACCAACGTCATCCTACAGACCACCATTCTATGCTGCTTAACTACACTTTCCCCTGCCACCACTTTACAGTCTCCAATTTCCTTCAGACTGGCCCTCCTACATAGGATATAATCCACCTGTGTGCATCTTCCTCCACTGTTGTACGTCACCCTATGCTCCTCCCTCCTCTTAAAATACGTATTCACCACAGCCATGTCCATCCTTTTCGCAAAATCCACAATCATCTGACCTTCTGCATTCCTCTCCTTAACACCATACCTACCCATCACTTCCTCATCCCCTCTGTTCACTTCACCAGCATGCCCATTAAAGTCCGCTCCAATCACTAGTCTCTCACCCTTGGGTACACTCACCACAACTTCATCCAACTCACTGCAAAATTTCTCTTTCTCATCCATCGCACACCCAACTTGTGGAGCATATGCACTAACAACATTCATCATTACACCATTAATTCTGAGCTTCATAAACATCACTCTGTCAGACACTCTCTTCACGTCTAAAACACTCTTGGCATATTGTTCCTTTAGTATAACCCCTACCCCATTTCTCCTGCCATCCACACCATGATAGAACAATTTGAACCCATTTCCTAAACACCTGGCCTTACTTCCCTTCCATCTGGTCTCTTCCATGCACAATATATCAACCTTCCTTCTCTCCATCATGATTGCATAAGATATTTAAATAAGCATAATAGTTTAGACAGACAATTAAAAGTATAGCAGGTAGTAACATATTATTCTTGTTTATACAGTATGAGATAATCTTGAAGTTGTAGTGAGGATAACACAAGAAAGGAATAAGACAAGAAAGGAAAAACTAAAAAAATACTAGCCAGCTAAGAAAGGAGAAACTAAAAATGCTAGCCAGTTTGTCAAAGGAGGAGAATATAGACAAGTTCATGAGAGGTTCATTGACATTTTAAGGGAAAGCTTTTCAACTTAGTCTAGGGGAGAGTTAGTGGGTATAGATGGGACAGTAGGGAGTAGGAGGCGGTAAGTTGCTAAGTAATGTGTGATAATATATAGTGCGTCTGTGGGAGTTTTAAAGAAGAGGTTGTGTAGTGGGTAGGAGAAAGGTGTTACAATATGTCAGCCAGGTGCTAGGCTGTTGCATGTCCAGGAGTTGTTTAGGTGGAAAATAAGCTGTTTTTGAAGATGGTTTTGTTAGGTTCTACCCTGATTTGTAGTGGTAGGGAGTTCCAAGTCTTGGCAATGTTGTTAGAATACAGGGAGTCATCAGAGCTGTAATGGCTTTTAGAGATTGAGATTAGTGCCTTGTTAGTGGAGCTAAGTTTGTGGTTATTGGAGTAGAGGGTGATCAGGTTTTGTAAAACGTTCTTAGCAATTCTGGGTGCTATTCTTTTGTTTTGTAATGTAGCTAACAAAGGATTCATAATTGTCTTTAGATTCTAATGCTAGCTGAATTTATAAAATGTCTTTATTTTCCAGATGCTGCTTCTTAGTTCTTCCAATAACTTTATAGGGTTAATCTTGATATAAAGGTTTTTGTTTTACTCTATAGTTTAAGATGTTCTTTTTTTTTCTTTTCTTCTATTTCTTATTTATACATGTGGACCACCAGGCTGGTTTATATTTAAACTTCCCATTTTGTTTGGATAAGGGATTTATTGTCAGGTCAATTCATTAATCTAAGTGCACATATGGTCTGTTTGCATAAATACTTGCTATGTCAGTATCTTAGATAAAACAGTTAAATTTGAATTCAGAGACATTATCATGGAATTGTAGAAAGTTTTTACATCAGAAGTCTCTGAATGTTGTGATATTCACATGTAACCATTTATAAAAGAAAATGTTTGTCAGTCTGTGATCAGCTTTAAATGAAGAAAGGCATACTAGAGGAACAGTTGATATGGTTGCCAGATTTGTAAGGACTAGGTCTGGAATATTTTATCACCTATTAATTTCCTTCTCAGTTAGGTAGTTCCAGGGAGTTTTTGTTTATGAAATCAAACAAATTTTGGACAAAGCCTACAGCTGAGTTATAAGTAGCCCCATTTATTAATTTTTGAACTCTCCTAGGATAATGACATTACTTTCAGTTTGAAGTTCATTCAATGATCCAGTGGATTTAGGAATCTAACATGGGCTTCTGCAAGCATAGACGAGATCCTATAACATGCTACAATCTGACAGTTATTCCTATTTATTGCGGTGTCAATCTCAATCAGTTCAGCTTTTTGCTCTATGAAGCTAGTCTAGAAGTGATGTGATCGTTAACACATATGGATATTCTACCACAGTTGCCATTGGTCTGAAAGGCATGGTAGGTGCAAAACTCTGGTATGGAAGAAGTACTTAAGCTAAGTTTCTGACGATTGACTATTTATTTTTTTGTTTGGAATGGTGATGCCAACAATGTTCATGATTTTATAAGTTATATCAATGGGACCACTGTTTTTTACGATTTACCAATGTTTATAGGATGCAGGATATCAGTTATTTAGATGTTACAATTAGGAAGAACATTAACATAGGTGCTTTTGTTAGTGACCTATACAGAAAGCCCACATACTGTAATCATTTATTACACTATCAAAGTTGCCATCCTGAACATGTTAAAAGGGGAGTTATTAAAGACCAATATGTCAGGACTTCACGGATGGTCAGTTTGGAAGCTGACTTTTTTTCGCAATGTAATTTTTTGAGAGACATGCTTTTGGTTAGAGGATATCCTGCAGCTTTGATTGATTAGGTATATAAAGATGTCTTGGTTTCAAGGCTTGTTGGCAGGTTTAAACCATTACTTTTAAAAGGGGACTGTGAGAAAAATGTTGTAGTGGATCAATCTGTAGTGAAAAGGGACAATATTAATTATGCTTGCTCATTTTTTTACAAAATTTTCCCAAGACCATCAGTTTATTTATAATATTTTAAAGAAAAACTGGCATGTCTTTCATGGTCAAGATGATATTTTGAACAAATTGGATTTGGAGCCCTGTATTATTTTTAAAAGAGGTTCCACTATAAAAAATCTTTTAGAAAAAGAAACACGAAATACTGGCCTTAAAGGTAACGTGGGTACTAGGAAATGCGGTTTCTGTGCACAGTGTAACTTTATTTTATGTTTAGATAAAGTTATGATAAATAATATTTTAATCAAATCTAAAGGGAGATATTCTTGTTACACTAAAGGGGTGATTTATGCTGCCCTATGTACAAAGTGTTGTGGTTACTATATTGGTAAAACTAAAAGACGTCTCAAAGAAAGAATTTATAAGCACCTTAGAAAGCTGAGAATGGGGAAGAGCGCTAATGCGCTATATAAATACACAATTGATTTTCCAGAACATGATTTTTAATTTTTTGTACTAGAACTGGTTCTACAAGACCCTGGGGGGGGGGGGGAATCCGTGGAATGATTATCTCGAGTTCAGGGAATTATGGTGGCAACTAAAATTAGATGCATTTACATTCCCTGGACTCAATGACAGTATTAATTTTAGTAGCTTTTTAAGGTTGCTTTCTTATAGAGTTTAATATACAACACATATATATTTATATACACGCACATATATTTTATATTAAGTTTTTTTATTTTTACATATACCTTTTAGATGTGGTTTTGACAAAAGTATTGTATTGTGATTTTTTACAATGTTTATAATGTTTAACAATTTTATAATGTTTTTTGGCACTCTTTAGTTAGCCACATGACTTATTTTCAATATAAAATGCTGTCTGTGTGTTTTTCCATTTGTTCTGAGGAAGTCAGCTGATTGGACTGCCGAAAGCGCTTAACTTTTTTGAATAAATTTTTCATCCGAAGGGAATTCATGTCTGTGTTTTTGAATTGTGCAAGATCAAGAAAGTAGTGAAAGGCATTTTCTTTCAGTGCCAGTCGGAAGATTCGTGTTAATGCAGCCAGTGGCTTTCACAGCAGGTAGGCCTGGGTTAAGCGGAGCATGCATGATGGAGGGTTTAGTATGGCTTTATCCAGTGAAGATTGTGATACTTGGTTATTAAGTGTACCCAGACGAGATCAAGCCTTATGCAAAGTACTCATCGCAGTTTTCATTTTTTAACTGCAGTGATTTTATCTCCATGGTTTCCAGTATGTGTGTGGCACTACTTCTGGATGAATGCTTGTCCTTCCAGATTTGCTGTAACTTGCTTGTAGACTTTAGGTCTAGTATTCTATTAGACTGCACTTGCCACTCAAGAGGTCGGAGTCAACTGATAACTTTAAGGTATGGGAGGGCCACAACAAGTAAATCACTCGCATAGGGCAAACTGGAATGGGGTGTGTCTATATTTTGGCATGGTCAACTTTAGTTTTCAGTTTTTATGTAAATATTTTATTTCTTTGCTTAATGGGAAGTACAACTGGATAATACCCAATAGGGATTAAACTGCAGTACATTCAGAATCTGTTTGGATGAAGTTATAACTAGTAGTGAGATTCTTGGTCACAAGAGAAGATAAATAGGAAGGGTAAGTATTGTTTTTAAAAGGAAGATTTTTGTTTTGTTGACATGATATACTTTCTATGGAGGCAGTAGGTAGTATGCCGAGATAGAACTGGGCATAGTAGTAAGTGAGAGGAGGTGTTTTGGAAGTTAAATTTGAAAATGTTCTTTCAAAATTCTCCCAGTTTTACTGTTAACCGAATGGAAACAGTGTGGTGGTTATACAATTATGTTGCTGGGTTTTTAGCTATATTGTCCGATTTGGTGGGATTGGGAGCTGTCTTGGCTATGGTGAGTACAATTTGTACTGGGTTCAGGCTGGCATAGCCATTGGTGGCATTGGCATTTGTTCTTCACTTTGTAGGGGCCTTGCAAGGCCAGTATATGGCAGTGGTCAGTTGGTCACTGCTGTCTGCAGTGGCCTTTCATGTACTTATTATTTGCATTGGTAATTAAAAAAAAATAAATAAAATTGTGTCACTCACACTTGTGTGGTTTCCTTGGGGAGGGACCCATGGGTCGTGTAGCAACCATGAGTAGTCACTGGACATGTGCAATGGCAGCATATTAGGAGGAGAGTTAGTGGCGGCTTTCTGCTCGGCCTTTCTGAGTGTCTTAAGCAAACAGATTGGTCCGGACTCACGAAGGCTTGTATGGAGTCTAAGAGTAGAGTAAGACTCCATGCAGCCAACATGTCCGCCGAGCGATCCAGGAACAGCCGGTAGGGGCGTGCAACAGAGCTTCTAAAATGACTCTTACACGGACAGGGCTAGGATATGCAAATTACCTCATTTACTGCTGAAAGGTATGCAAATGAGGTAAATTTGTGATTCAGGAAACCCTAACCTGTCCGAGTAAGAGTAGTGTTATTTGCAGAAATGTACTCTGTTGACGACTGAGTATGTTTCTGCAAATAGCAAAACAGAGCCATGACAGCTCCACAAAAAGGATGCATCCAGTCGAGGAAGCATGCCAATGGCCAAAAATACAGCCATTGGCAATGTCCATTGATGCAAAAATAAAATAAATCAAAATACATTTTTTTCCCGATCGCCAATGTTTAAGCATTGCGCAGCGTGGCGCAAGCAGGGTGCGCTGTAAAAACCAGAAAACCAATAATTAAAAAGCATAAATGTGGATTTTATAATAATCTCTAATATACAATGCAAGGGAATGGCAGTCCAAAGACAACATGGCTACACAGTAGAGGCTGCTAAGGGGGAAGCTCAGTCTAAGAGTTGTAACCAAGCATTAGTAGGCAATCCCATGCAAATGAGGGTAAGGCTAGTGAATCCCAAGTTTACATAGCAAAAGAGCACAGTCAGTGTAGTGTAGAAGTAGGATAAGGGGTGTAACAGAGTAGAAGATAGGTGACATCATAAGAGGGGTATGTCTGAGAGAAGTGAAGCTCATTGGAGTAGAGTGGTATGTGTCTGCTGTCAGATACTAATCACAGGAAGTGGTGTGTCAACAGGTACCCTAGCTAAAGGCAAGAAATTGAAGGTGTATGCCGTGGACAACACCAAAGTTTCTTGTAGAAATGCCTGCACCGTGTATGCGCGCGTGTGCGCACCTGTAAAACTGAGTAAGCCTGTGTGAGAGCGTGTGCGGCTGTGTGCGCGCATTTAAGCCGGAGTAAGCAAGTGTAAGGATGTTAAAACCTGTGTAAGTGCATTTGCACCTGTGTGCATGCGTGTTAGCAAGAATAAGCAAGTTGTAGTCCGTGTAAGCATGTGTGCGTGCATGTGAGCTGGTGTGCGTGTTTGTGCTTGTTTGCGTGGCGCTGCCCCCATGAGGAAACAGAAAGGGAAAAGGAAGCACAACAAATAGTAGGAAGTTAACCAGGGAGTACTAGCAGAGTTAGCAGGTGAAAACAATCAGAATCAGGCAATTACATGGGCAGTACACTAGCCCAGCCCAGCCTAGCACTTAAAACTCAGCAAAAAACATTCCAGCATGTTTTTCTCAGACACACTGCAACACTGCAGTAAGCTAATTGAAGTGAAAACTGAAAAAGCTTTACTGAGACAAAGAAATGCTAGGGGCAGCCATTGCTGTCATAAGGCGACATATGCAACATGCTGAGGGCGGTGACAATGCGAATGCTGCTGAGCAACCCACAGTGAGGAGATGGAGAAGAGTGTACAGGCCTAGGGTAACCTACCAGAGGCTACATGAGCTAGAGATAGTGGAGCGCTATAGAGTGGACAGAGACCTCATGTAGCCAATTGTTGAGCTGTGCAGACCACGCCTCACACACAGAACCAACAGAGGGAAACCCATCCCAGTGGAAACCAAGGTATGTGTTGGCCTAAGAATATTAGCAACAGGTACCTTCCAGAGACCAACTGGTGATATGATGGGGATTTCACAGGCATCAGCATCCAGGGTACTGCACCAGTTCCTGAATGCCATGGCAGCACATGTCACTGATCATGTATATTTCCCCAATTCCCATGAGGTATTGGCCAGCAATATGCGTCTCTTCCAGCAAATAGCGGAATACCATGAGATAGTGGGTGCAATAGACTGCACGCACATTCACATCAAAGCACCAGCCAGTGAGCGGTGTAGGGTCTACTATAACTGCAAGGGTTACCCCTCCATCAACTGCCAGGCTGTGTGTGATGCCCAGGGCATAATAATGAATGTGTGTGCTCGCTGCCCTGGAAGCTACCATGACTCCCATTTCTGGCATCTTACACAGCTGTACCAGACATTTGCCAATGGGGACATCCCTCATGGTCACCTAGTGGGGGATGCTGGATATACACTCGTGCCGTGGCTGATGACACCCATCAGAAATGCACACACACATGAACAGGAACGCCATAATGAGGCACACGCACAAACACGAAATGTAATCGAGCATGTGTTTGGGCTGCTCAAGTCATGGTTCTGGTGCCTGGACACATCTGGTGGAGCCTTGCAGTACTCACCAACTACATGTACCCAAATAGTCATTGTATGTGCTATGCTACACAATATGTGAAAACAGCTGCAGCAGGAGCAGCATAGGGCCAGGCACAACAGCCCCCCACCATTGCCAAGGCCATCACAGGCAGAGCATGACTCGGAGGAGGAACAACCTGAGCCTGCCCCAGTAGGCAGAAGGAGGCGTGCCCAGTATGCTTTGGCCTTGGCAAAGAACTACACATAGCATATATACTGGCTCAGTAGGAACACTGGAAATGATACCTCTCTCCGACTCGCACATATAGTAAAAGGGATGCCTAACTTGACACTACCTGTTAACAAACATGTATAGGGAGTTTAAAATGTGCATCCGACATAGGCAGCCCTGCAGCACCACCTGAGGCATGATTGCTATGTGTTAAGCAATATAAAGCACTGCTAAACAGCTCTCACCACTATTTAGTATATGTAAACAAAATTGCACACACTAAGTAGCACAACTACAGGCAATGTTCAGCAATATTGTGCACTGTCCAGCAATGTTGTGCAACATTGAGCAATGTTGTGCAAGTTTGGTCAAATGTGGGTACAGTTCATCAAAAGCAGGTTAACATGTTCATATTTGCTTCACTTTTCTTGAAGCAGTCTGTTCTGGCATGTATGAAACTATGAAGCAGTGACACCCCTCGAACCCAGGATACAGTGCACTATAGTCATAGTACAGAACCACTAAACCATGACAGTATGTCAATAGTCAGCTTGTATGAAAACATGTTGATAAGTCAATGCTAAGTATCTCATGGAAACCTTGCAGGCATAGCATAATCCCTGTCGAGTTACGACACAAAGGTGAGGCCTGCAGTAATAATAGAACCTGATATTCAACACACGTATAGTATAAATGATAATATTGGTAATGTTCACACACATCAACAAATGTAGTGGACCTCAGACAGCAACATGCCGCAAGGTCACACTGGGCATGCTCACACACTTGAAAATATGAGACAAATGTCAGGCAACAAAACACTGAAAGTCTGAACTGGGCATGCTCACACACTTAGGGCAAGTTTGAGTACAGCAGTGGGCCACACATATCCCTCAGTTGCATGTGTCAACCCAGGAACCTCACACTATTCATCAGTCCGCCATGTGCACACAGTGATATGACAACAGACACAATATAATAAAGTGAAATCCTGTCACAATCAAATATGTTATGCAGAAACCTAGGTTGTTCATAGGAAGTGGTAAAGAAAAGAAGAAACAAAACCTGCAATCAGTACCATCACTGAACAATGTGCATCCCAAACATTAGCATAGGTTCAGAGGTTGACACTAGCCTATCTGCCCTAGGGTATGTAGAAGCCTAGCCACAGTGTGTTTGTATTTTTCAACCATGCTAGATCAGTAGACTGTGCCTGTTAATAGTAGGTCACACAAGATATCTCACATATGTTCATTTCATTCTGCCTCTGTCTAGCAGGGACCCATAACATATCCCAGGGCTAAACATACGATCACCCATCCACCTGTAAAGATGTCACCTGTAGGTGGTCAGCATGGGTCTGGGCATATGTGGGACTGTGATCACATTCCTGAGTGAGTGGAGCCTCTGTGATGGTAATATGCCCCTCCAACATGTCCTATTAACATCATTGCTCACGTACCTGTCCGTGGAACATGTAGCGGTAAGGGACTTTGATATCCTCATGTGGAGCCTGTCCATCAATGCTGTGATGGACATGGCTTCAAACAAAAGGCACAGACTGCATCCAAGTAGGCAGTAAGCAACTGAGGAGAGCTGGGGTCACCATAGCTAAACTGTGCATACCATCTGTGTGAGTCCCTAGATCCACTTGGTTATGTAAATCTGTGTACATTCCAGTTGCTGCAGGTGTTGGGTAAGGTACATCCGAAATGGGGCATTGTATCCAAGCATGTGCCTGATGACTATAGGGTCACAATGACCCCACCTGATCTGGATGTAAAACCGTATGGGATAAGGTTGGCTAAATAGAAGGTGTGTCCAACAACAGTGGCAACGTGAATGTCAAAGGTGAGAGTACTAAGTATTCATGTCCCCAAATCACAAATCACACACACTGTATGTGATGTATCATCACCTATGTGATAATGTGTGTGCAGGATGTTACTACCAAAGGTGATGACTATGCATCTAAAGGAAGGTAGCTGTAGGCCATTGCTCTGGCATCAGTCATCCATCTCTGTGAGACCCTTTCTGAGGATGCTTGTGCCAGCTGTGGAGTCAATTGTGGCACACAGTTTGCAGTCATCTGCAAACATGGTCAGCCATATTCCTCCTGTGTTAGCCAGTATGTCTCAGAAATATATACAGAACAAGAGAGGTCCCAGGACTGAGCCCTGTAGGATGCCATGTGTAACTGGTGTATAGTCAGACATGGCACCTGCAATACTGACCATGTGTGTGCTATCCATGATCCAGTCAGCAATCCATCTTGTGACATATGTGTAGATATTGAATCCAGTGATCTAATGTATAAAGGCCAAGTGGGGTATTGTGTAGAACTAGTGTGCGAGCTCCAGGTAGGCTGTGTGGACAACCCTGTGTACGTCTATGGACCTGTTAACTGTTTAAAGACATCAAACAGCTGCAAGAGGCAAGATATGCCCACAACAAAACCAAATTGTGTAGGAGCCAGTGTCTGTAGGTTCACAATGTGTATGTGTATGTGTTCCATGATGATACACTCCATAACATAGCAGACCGTGATAGTTAGGCATATATTGGGATAATGTCCAGGGTCCCTTGTGGCACCAGCACTGTGGAGCAGGTACACCGTAGCTGTACGCCATTCCATGGGTACATATCCTGTAGTAACTGTGATATTGAACAGTGACATAAGGTGAGTGTGAAGTTTGTCATGAATCTCATGTATGCCACAGTCCGGGACACCATCTGGTCCCACTGATGCTGTGTTGTCTGCTATGGAGAGGGCAGCACACACATGTTCATCTGTGATGTCAGGGAGGCTACATCCTGTTGTGATGGACATGTGCACTGCAGAGGGGATGGTGAGGAAACATTCCCACTGAACCTGTTGTCCAGGATGTTTGCAATGTCAGTGGGTTCACTGTATTATTTGTAATTATGCAGCAACACACAGCATATCTGTGAGTTCCCACACAGGTCCTTGACATAACTAAATAAGGCCTTGTGATTGTCCATAGTGTCTGTTGCAAGTGTCCATTAGAAGTGGGCCTTAGATGAATCAACAAGTGATCATAGCTATACCATAGTACTGATCAGAGATGCCTTCCTGATTGTGATTGTGCTCTATAATGTAGTAGCCTCCTCCTGTCCCTGTATAGCTCATTAATGGCCATGGCCCAGTAGACAGGTCCCATGCCTTTGGAGGAGTGATTCTTGTAGTTATCTGGGATAGCATGATCCATGCATTCCAGTAGTTGTCCATAGAATAGGCTTGTAAAGTATGAAGTGGTCTGAGCTGTAATTAACACTGTCCTATGGTCATTGAGGGATACCACCTCAGTTTGTACAAGTGTGACGTTTGCTCATGAGAAGTACATCACTGAGATCACACAGGATGTGTGTGTGTATGGGATATGTATGTCTAGTGAGATGAATGTATGTTCTGACCTTAACAATGACAGTTATACCTCTATTGTGGAACATAGAGTCCCCATGTGGGTGATGATCAGGTCCCACATGTTTTATCCCCCTGTGGTTGCGGTGACCAGGTCTGCCATAGCATTTGAGTCTAACAATCCTAGCAACTGTTGTGCGAGGGTGTCAGTGCTTAACTAGTATACCCAGTCAATGTTTGTGTATTTGAAGTCACACAATATAATGGTGTTTGGAGGGACCTTCACATTCCCCAGTGTTCCCAGGAATAACGAGAGTTGTTCCCAAGTTTGGGAGTGTGGTCTGTAACAGTCTACAAACTGAATTGCAGTTTTGCCCACTCTCAGTTGCACATGCATGTTCCCCAATGCTTTGTGCACTGCTACCAACCTGGAGGTGTGTGTATGAATGATGTATATGGACCCCCATTATTGTTGTCCGGTCCGAGTCTTGTGTCTTAAAACCATGGTATGACATAAAACCTGTTAGTGCTGCTGTGCTTTTGTGAGCCTGAACCAGGCATTTGTTACTGCACTTATATCGACAGATTCCATACTGATGTGAGTCCTGAGTGCATGCATTCTGAGGGTTAGACATCAGTTGTTGAGCACCATCACTCTCCATTTCCTGTACCCTGTAATGTCTATGGCTGTGGTTATGTCTTCTGACCCTCACTTCAAACAGCCACTATTTGTGTGTCAAGAGCCTAAGGCAGTCTGTGAAAGCCTAGGGGTGACAGGTGCATGGCGTCCATAGCGAATGTACGTGGCATGTTGAGCATGTAATCCCAGGCTGACAGACACTGGATCCCCTGTCAATGAAAAAAATCTGTTAGGCAACTGTTAAAAGTGATCATTTCATCTGTATACTGTGACATAGTACTTGGTGAGGGTAAGATGCCACACAAGGTCAGGGTCATACTGGCCTGGGCTACATGATCAGAGAGCTCCTCTATGTCTCTTGTCATGTAGTCCAGGGATGAACGTCTGAGAGTTTGCACACCAGCATGGACAATGATGGAGCCATATTTGTACTTGCAGTGGACTGACAACAGTGCATGTGTCATGTGGCATATCCTGGCACCCGACACACAGCACAAAGTGATCTTCACCTTGTTCAGCCTGGTGAGTGGGATGTCAGTGTGACCGACAATTACAGTCATGTAATACAAGTGTATGAGGTGTGTTGTGTAGGCCTATGGGCAGTGACTGTGTGGCACAATGACTTTGTGAACTATGTGATATGTGTGTATGGTTGTGTGTTAGCAGTTGTTTGTGTGTCTGCCTTGGATGTCTCTGCTGCTTAGGCAGAGTATTTTTAGATTCTCCAAGTATGTCTTTGTGTGTCAATGTATATGGTTTGCTGTTGTCATAGGTCCATGTGTGACTGTATTTGTGGTGTGTGTGGTTACCTTCACCACCCGATAGACTGTGCCAGTCATGGCTTGGGAGAGCACAGCCTCCTGTCTGTCTATACAGTTGCACCTCTCACATATATCTGAGTTTGTTGGTAGGAGGACAGTGTTCCCTGTGTACATAAGGCAGTTGTAACATGGTGTCAAAATTCCAATATGCACCAGCTGGACTGGAGAGTACACACAAAACCGACCTTTGGACATGCCAGGATATAATGATGACATACACTGTCGACTGATCATAAAGGATCAGTAGTGTGTCAGGTGTGTAAAAGAGTATAACAGGGGTTTAGTGTTCAGGTTTGTTGTTGCTGTGGAAAGATAATCTGCAAAGGAGTACAGACAGAAACATTACACCTCCTTCAGCTATGTCAGAAATATCGATGTACAGTCATATATGTCCTGAGTCAGGGTCAACTGTACCTGACTGACAATGTCAACATCCTGTCAGACAGGCCCATACATACATACATACCTACCTCCCAGTGACAAAAGGCCCTAACATCATACCAGGAGATATCACATGTAGAATGTGTAAACTGGTCCCCACAATGCCAAATGAATCCCATCACGTGGATAACATTGTTTCCCCATATATGTCATAAGTGAACAACAGGACAAACAGACACTGCACCCGAACAGTCTGTTGAGCCTCACACTCTCTACAGAATCTTACACCATTGAATGTGTTACAGCAACATGTGGCACACCCCACAAGTGTTGGTGCACAACACACCATGGGAACTATAGTCCTATAAGCCTACAAAGTCCAAAATGCTAGTCCATGGAGTCCATCATGATTGCAGTCAGGAACAGAGCTATTGTAAACCGACAAACACACAACCCAAACATCTGTGGTATGTTAATGAGCACATCATGTTACCCAAACCTGCTAGATATCTTGCAAGGCAGCCACCCAGGACATACATCACTGACAGGAGCAACACCGGTCCCACATAGACTTTGAATATCCCTTTACCAACATCACAGACACATGTTGTATCCACAATACCAACAATCCGTGCATGAATATGTATTGTCATATGAAGGAATGGTAATCTGTCCACAGATAGATCACACAAGCTATGGATTGTGTATTCCTGTTCAAGATGTTCATACCTGCTGACCCACAAGGTTCATTCCTGGGATTGCATAACACTAAGTGCACACACATTACCATGTCCAGTCTGATGATGTCAGCAATCTACAAATATAGCATGTGAATAGAAACCACACAGTAAAGCGTATAGCACATCTTGTTAATGCGTATTTCACTAGTATTATAACATAGTTAGATAGGGGTTTGAATCCTGTAATTGCTGAGTGTGTGTGTGTGTGTGTGTGAGATTGGCTTTGAGGGGAGTGACCTTTTTGGAGACTGTGGAAACACATTAGGAGTGGTGAATACCTCTTTGCCAAGTGTGATGATGTCAGCATCCTACAAATAGAGCATTGGAAATGAATGCTTCCAGTAAACAAATAGCACATCGTGTTAATGTGCATTTCACTAGTATCATAACATAGTTAAGTAGTGGTTTGAATCCTGCATTTGCTGAGTGTGTGTGAGATTGGCTTTGAGAGGAGTGGCCTTTTTGGAGACTGTGGAAACACATTAGGAGTGGTGAATACCTCTTTGCCAAGTGTGATGATGTCAGTATCTCACAAATACAGCAGTGGAGATTCAAACACCCAATAAAGCATATAGCGCGTCGTGTTAATTTGTATCTTACTAGCATCATGACATAATTAAGTAGAGGTTTGAATCTTCCAAATGCTGTGTGTGCAATCCTATGAGAGGAGTGGCCTTTTTTGAGAATGTGAAAACACATTGAAAGAGGTGAATACCCCTTTTGCTGGTTTGATGATGTCAGTATCACACAAAAACAGCAGTGGAAATGAAAACACTCAGTAAAGCATATGGCGCATAGTAGTAATGCATATGTGTCTAGTACCATGACATAGGTAGGTAGGGTTTTGAATCCTGCAATTGTTGAGTGTGTGTGTGAGACACTGTTGAGCAAAGTGTTGTGTGTTTTGCTACTACTACCATATGACATATCAATAAAACAACAGTATGTGCATTGCACACTGCTGGCATCTGTGTGGCAAATACACATATGTACATGTGACATAAATTGTTAACTGTGTGGACAAGACATATATGTACATGTGACCTCATTCACATCATAGGTGGGAAGCCTGCTGTCAAAACAACTACATCTGTCACCATTGACATTTTTTGCTGCTGCTTCTTGGACCGTAGCTCACATATGTATGTATGTATGTGACGGGTCCAGCCACTGTAGTGAGCTGTGCCCTAGGTCATCTGTGTCACACACACACATGACAGTTGTTATGCAATAGTGTGAATGTGGGTGTATGCCTGTGGCATATGACAGACATGCCCAAACACAACACAGTCTGTCAATAATGGCCATTCATGGTAGGTATACAACAAACCCATGTATATGCATACAGACACCTTATTACTTATGTGATACACTGAGGGACATCAGCATAGCCTTGGGGATGTGGATATCAAAGGACAGATGAAATCACATGTGGCTGTCTGTACACATCAGTACCCCTGCTACACGTTTTGTGCTACTACCAATGTGGTACAATCAGGATACTATGTGTAGCAAATGTGGATGAGTATGCTGTTGTTGGATCATAGCTTCACAACATGTGTTTGTCAACAGGTATGTGTCTGTATGATACCCTCATGGAAGATAGGTGTCTAATCTGGGGGAATGCTTTGTAGGCCACTGTATGCATCACCAGATGTGGATGTGCATATCCCTAGTGTGTCTGCGTGTACCTAGGACAGACACATGGCAAACATGAGTGGTCACAGGAATGTGTGGTGGTCATTACCACTGGTAACTGGTATAGTACAAAACCAGAAAGATTCTAATGCTACTGTGTATCCTACAGCTATGTGTCAGTTGTGAAGACATCATGTAACGATTTGTTAAAATCAGGCTGTTGAGGTTATGTACACTACCAGAATGCTATCCAATGACCGATATCAACAGTATCACCCACAGCATAGTGTCATACCATGTCATACACACGTGTTCCCAAGTTGTGACATATGTGTAGTGACATGCATATTGGACACCAATAGGAAATATGAAGTATTAACACTGTGTAGTACAGGGCATTTCACCCTTTACATGTGCCCACCATGCACATACATGCAAACAGTGCACCTCCACCATGTTCACAAATGTACACCTTGTAATCTGTACAGCACACATCATAGATGTTACATCCACTCAACAACACATGCGGCCAGTACCACACACATCAGCCAACTGTCATATGTGTGGACAATCCATGTTTGGTATTAACACTGGTGTATACAAAACAAAATTGATAATCACTGCTGGGATGCATCATGCCTGCTCAGATACACCTACAAGGATATCATTACCCATTACTGTTCACAACATGCTAACATTGCTACACTGCTAGTAGTTCACCTTGTGCATCAGCACCGTGTTATCCTGTTCCTGCATCAATGTCACAGATGACAGGAGGTGGCACAGTTTCATCATATGCACAAGGTGTGTGGTTATTTTCCAGAGCCCGACAATGACCCAGCCAATCAACATATATGTGTGTGTGTGTGTGTGTGTGTGTGTGTGTGTGTGTGTGTGTGTGTGTGTGTGTGTGTGTGTGTGTGCGTGAGGGACAACAGTACAGTATGGGTCAGTGTTGATGTGATATGTGTGTGTATGTGTTAGCCCTACATGTCAGTAGTATGTGTGTGTGTGTGTGTGTGCATGCACACAGTACCCCCTTGTGGCTGCCAATTACGAGAGTTTGTGGAACAGCCACAGACTGTACCTGCCAGGCTGTACAGATCACTGTCTCCGGCCACGGACACAGTACCTGTGCCTGCCAGGGGTGACACGGACTGTATCGGGTACTAAGCCAGACTGAGTACTATCGTCAGAGGCAGAGGGATGTTGACTGGACCCATGTCCCTGCTGGGACTGGCCAGAGCCATGTGCACATGGTCATCTTGGACGGTCTACCGACAGTCCAGCCACAACATTGCTGGGGCTGGTACTGACACTACGGGAGCGGCTGGCACTTGGTTGTCATCTGCATCGGCTGCCAGCTGTGGATGTTGCTGGCATACGTCCACGTTGACGTCCTAGCCATCCTGCACTGTCCTGGCACATGGACATAACATTGTGGAGGACATCTAGTGTCTCCCCCCAATGTCTATCAATGACATTGGTGTAATTGTGGATGGCACCGGCAAGGTCACGGATACTGTCATTGATCGCAGTGTTATGAGCCCTCTGCCCCCTTAGTCCCTGCCGGGTGTACTGTTCCATACGTGCCTGTGCTTGCATCACAGCCCGGAACATACCTGAGGTTGTGAGATGTGTGCGGGCATGCCTGCCAGGGGCATTACGCCCAGCAATGCTCCCACGAGAACCCCTGGACATATGCCTATGTGGTACCATTCTGTGTGTCTGGGCATGGCTGCTGTGTGGGGTTGCATGTGCCATGGATACCACACATTCCTGGTCAATGCCTACCATATGCTATTCCTCACCTAAGGCCATTGGTGTTGAGGGATGTAATGGCAGAGCATATGTGCGCATAGATGGGGTGGAAAGCTGTGTACTGTTGATTGGTGGACCACTGACAGACCCTGTCAAACATGCCTGTGCCACTACATATGTATCATCATGCTCACTATTAGTGGCAGTGACCTCAGGTACCCCGCTGCACCCATCCAACATTACCTCAGCACCTGTGAGAGGGAGACAGGAAGCACACTTTACCATCTGTACAGGATGTTTGCAAACATGCACACATGTACACATGAACACATGCACACATGCACACATGCACACATGAACACATGCACACATGCACCCATGCACACATGCACCCATGCACACATGAACACATGCACACATGAACACATGAACATATGCACACTAATACACTACACATTCAAGTTGACACGCACACACCAACAGCAATATGGAACATAGTCGTTAGTGGTTGATGGTGGAGTACAATATCACAATACAAAGAGTCCTCTCACACATGTCAGCATGCAGAATGTGTGTTGCTCGACAGCATGCAGTGCGAGTGTAGAGAGTCCTTGTAGTTAACAGTATACATGTCAATGATGCATGTGTGTTGTTCACTGATTGCCCTCACTCTGGTAGACAATGGGTACATGGACACAACATTGCACTGCAAGTCTGAAACACTTTCCAATGTCGTGTGCACCATCACTCATAGGTATACAAACCATGTCTGGATGCATACAACTGTTAGGTGTCTAACAGTGAATGCTATGTGTAGTACTGCAGATACTGTAACTGGATGTAGTGTCGTACCATGCGTCATCATCAGGCAGCATCATGCGGTCACTCAAGGACACTGATGCATGTCACACTGGCAACTATCTTGCTGTACCTGACCTGCACCACTTAGGCTACATTAAACAGTTCACAGACAGTCGTTGCATGGGCATGTCAGGTGGTTAGTAGGGAACATTGCCTAACATGATTGTGTTGTGTGTTGACGCATGTCACACTGCCCCATGATAGGGCTCTACCCCCAGGTATAGTATGTGTGCTGTGTTGATGACATATGGGATATTGGAGTATGACCTTACAGCAGGTGTCTACATACGCCATGTGTATCATATTAACACATACTGCATATGACAAAGTGGTGTATGTTGTGTGCATGTGTATTGACGATGCCTATACAATGTCCACTACAGTGTACCGCACTTGTTTGTGATGCTCTGTGTGTTGCATGTGTATGAGTCAGCTACTCATGTCATTGTGAAGTGCATAGTCACACAGAGAACATGCAGAGCATGCACTATGAGTAGGTGTTTAACATGTGTATATGGCCTACAACTCTCCTATGACATGCAGATGTTATATGCTAAATTGACTGTAGCCCACTCACCAGCATGGGTCTCCTGTCTTGCTATCACACCAGAGTGACCTGCAATGATATGAGACAGTATGTCAGTGTCAACAACTATGTCATTGCTGCTGTGAGTCTGCAATTATACAGTAGTACATGTGATGACAGTCAAAGGCATACCGATTATGTCCCGAATTATCAGTATTGCATAACATCAGGCACCACATATTCTTCATACACAGTACACATTTGATTAACGCATATTACAACACTTTGGATAACAGTGGTCTATGGATATGCCATGTTACCTGCATGCTCATTGTCGCTCTGCTGGGTGACTCCGGCCTCCATGATGACACAGGTTTGTTGTAATGGTTGGCCAGGAGCCACCATGCTGAGGAGCAGCTCTTCCACTCTGGTGAGGGGGGATGTGTGGCAGCACCACCACCACCTGTGGCAAGCTGTTGTCTGCGGACATCAGAGGCATGCTGCCGAAAATGTCTGATTAAATCACTGCAGTGATGGCGTACCTGCTCATAAGTCTGGTTATGCATGCCTACATCATTTGCCTGACGGACAACACCCTGCCACAGTGCAGTACGACCATGCTGGTCCTGGCAGGATCTTGAAAACAGTAGATTGTAATGTTGGATGAGTGCGTCTCTGATGACATGCTCCTCCTCAGGGGTATATGATGGCTTTTGGTTATGTGCCATAACACTGGAAGACAATTAAACAGTAATTGTGAAAAAGACATGTTGCACACTCAGCATCCTAATGTACAGACATCATTGAAATGCCATATATAGCAACCTATTGACTATCAGCAGATACACACTTTTAATAACACATATGACTGCTAAGACCACAACTGCCTGACAGTGCCTGGCACATGCTAAATACAAAACCATGTTCTGCACAGCCACAGAGTGAATCCAGTATGTAGGACAATACAGCAGTACATGGCACACTGTATGTGACACAATGCAATACCTAGCCACAGGAGGTGTATATGAAGCTAATGCATACAGACATTTGTCATACATTTAAATCTATGTACAGTACGGTTATGGTACTTGCAGTACACCACACTACTTGTTGATAGCAAACCCCTTAGTAACATATGTGCACATTCACCACTATAGGTGGCATACTGCTGTACTATACTATACATGTTGCTAGATATGCACCTATATCCTGTGATACACATACCACCGAGGACATGTTACAGGCATACCCACACACACATCAGACATACCTACAAGACACATGGGTATGGCAACCCAGATTACAGTTACCTGTGTACCATACATTACTGTGTGTCAGCACATACATAACCTCATGCCTGAGGTATGTGATGTGTGTGGACTACAGGTAACAAACAAAAGTGTGTTACCAAGCCATGTGGATATAAACCACACTGTGCAGTTGAGGCATACAGCTTCAGGTAGTACTATAGTCCATACGTGACTTGTATTCACTAGTGTTAACAATCAATAAGCATACATGTACTGCTTTAGCCTACAAAGGCACACTCCATTTGACAACATGGGACTACATCACAACGTATGCCATAGTGATTTTCAGCCCTGCCAATAGCATACGGACCTTTGGATGGGATTAGAGGTACAACACTACATACCATGGTATACACAGACTCCCAGTAGGCTATCACACATATACACATCACTGATACATTCACATACACATTCTCCATCACACACAGTCAACTTCACATAGCATGTGTTGCAACAGGTACATGCGTGTGTGTATCATGTCCTAGGTAGCTGATAGGCTGTTATCCATAGGGCCTATGGAAGCATAGACATATGGTACCCTGCACTACGACACACATGTAATGTAGGTTCCTGTGCCCCTGTCATGCAGATCCACAGGGGAGATTACTGGGTTGTGTTTCCTATTTCACAAGCAATCATCATGGGTATTGATGGCAACTGCTAATGAGGACCTTCATATGCTGTTGATAGGTGGTTGATTCGAAAGTATGGTATGTGTCTGTGATGATGATGTGCCAGTCAAGCATGTTCTGCTTTTTACATTACAAGGTGTTGGGCAGTAGTGTGTATCTGTTTACATGGAACACATCCAACACCTGTGGGTTTGCCATAGCTTTGTATGTTGGCCAGGGGTGGCCTCTGGATAGGCGGTATGTGACACAGTGTACAATTGGTTTGGTAAGACAGTCAGCATAGAGCATCTGTTGTAATCCGGTACCACTCTTTGTGAGGTATGTGTCTGGCATCTACTGTTGCTGTGTATGTATTCTGAGGTACATACCAACAGGGACATTGTACTCTATGATGGGTGTTATGACGGATAAGTGGAGTGGAGCCATGACCTCTATTTCCATGGATGACACGCATTTACTGATGACATATGGACTGTACTAGTTTTACATGACTAGTGTGGCACAGTGATCATCATTAAGGACACTACTGTCCACCTGTGTCCCGTAGTCTCTTATCACACTTTCGGTGTTGAGTACACTACCACCTATGTGCTAGTTCATGGGTACAGGGCTTTTAACAACAGGGATGGCAATACATGTACAACATTCAGCTGGGGCGTACATTTCAACATCCACTGGTGTACACATTGATATGCATATCAGCACATATACAGTCCACCTTTCATGGTGGGAATATCAATAATGCTAAGGTTGAGGTGGATACAGTTATGCAATGATATTGCACAGTCTTGTGCAGAATGCATGGAAGGTGTTCTCAGCCCATATATGTTTAGCAGGACCCCATATCTGGGAGACTATATACCTAACAAAGCATACCCATGGCATTTGAACAACACATGTCATATGCCAGCACTGTATGCTGTCTTGTTTGACACACACTGCAACCTACATAGATATATGCACATAACCTGCACCAACATATAAATGTCTGCCTTTCACAAACAGTTGCAGTATGTCCCTTGCTCTATGCACATGTTCAGATGCTCAGAAATCAGACACACATGTATCTCGACATATGTGTGTGCCATACAGACACAAGGTCCACAATGTTGTAAGTCCATACACCTCACAGATGACCTGTTGGGCCTTGCTACGGGTAGGACAGTTGTCACATGTGTGCATACAGTAATAGTACAAGGGTATACATAGCTGCAAATGATACATCACTATGCTAGCCTGCTACAGTGGTTGCCAATGCTAAGCTACACATTATGTGACTATCATGCATGTCTTACTCTGTGACATCCAAGTTTACCTAGGTGTTTGCAATACTCCCTAAAACTGCCATTAAACACAGTACTGTACAGACCATAGATAACATGTTCAGATGTTTGACATGTACTGCTGACCTACAACTGTCACACTTATGTCCCACTGCACACAGCTACCCAACAATTTCACCATGGCAATACTTATGCATGGCATCAGTGCATACATACCTACTGCTACCACATATGCATGTCTCAGAGGATCAACAGTACTAACCATAACCATCTACTACCTGCCGGTAACTACAAACTCTTACATACCTGTATGGCCCTTCCGGGTTTGTCTGTGTATGTTATTTATTTATTTTTTGTTGGGTACTGAAACATACTGTTTTTTTTTCCTGCTTGCTTTTGTTTGCTATGTGCAACTTGCAATGTAATGATTGCATGTGGGGATAGCAAGTCCTACCTGCTTTTATAGGTATCTGCACATGTGCATGTCATGCCCTCTGCACCAATTGTTGGCCAGCATTTGGTAAATGCATACAGTCTGCTGAGTGGTAATTGCAGTACTCACTGTCATAGCAACCAAATGCTATAAATTGCTAAGGTATGTAGGTATAGCCCTTTCAGATACCCAGAGTGGGGCCCATGCTTGTTTGCTGTGGAGACTATTTTGTAAGTCAGACGGTTGGTATATGTCTTATAAATGAAGCTAGATGTGTAGACAGTGCTGTACATGTTGTACTCAGACCTGACTATTACCACTTCCAACACTAAACTATCAGTGTAGAGTTTTACTCACCACTACAAATGCTTACACAACATTTATGTGACTATACTGGGAATATTAATGTACTGACTTCTGCAGGGTTATGTTTTTTACTGTTGACATTACCACAGGGTTCACAGGACAGCTGGACAATTCCTGTACTGAGTATGCCTACCTACACAGTTGATAGACACTAAACGCACAAGTATCTTTTAATTGGGGGAGGGGCTTACATACTGAGAGCATTATGCATTAATGTGTGAATATCATCTTACTGGACTTGCAGGATTGGTGTGTACCTGCGTGTTCATCACGGCAGGTTGTCTGTCTGCATTGTTCCCACCTGTGAACTTACCCAGTTGGTAGCCAGAGATTACACTGTCATTCTTTGTCTGTGCAACTCACACGTGATTTCAGCACTGTTCATAGGTTCATAGGTTCATAGGTTCATACTACTAGGCTCTATCTGCAAGGGGCATTATAAGCTAGCCCCATGTTATGTGGGCTTTCGCCACCCCTTTAGTTTGAATAAAAACTATGCCTATCATTTTGCTGTGCCTCTGTCAGCATTGTTATAGTCAGTTGCTACCAGTACATGGCTACATCCTTTGGTATTTCTTTGTTATACTCCTACATAAGGGTATGCTTGGGGAGGGCCTAAGAAAGCTATTTGCAGAGTGTGTAACAGCAGTATAGCCTATATGCCTCTGTGTTTGGGCCTCTGCTGGGCCTATGGAACAGTCACATACATCTTTTCATGGTGTCATGGATATGTAGTTGAATGTGAGGTACACCTTACACATAATAGGAACAGTAGGTGTATACTTCAGTGAAGCAGTGCATATGGATTAGTACTCCTTTCATGACATACAAGCAGTGTCTACTGTAATTATTGTCAGTATTCATTGTGTAATAGCCCACCATTCTGACTGACATCAGTTCTTTTCTGTGGGATTCTGAGGGACACAACTAAAATATGTTTCACAATCAGGGACATCCCTGGAAAGTTGACTGAGTTAGGAGGTATGGCCTCTGTCCTACTCAGATATGCCAGTGTTTGTGCAGCTATGGTACTGTGTGAGGGTTGTAAAGTGCCTCTGCAACATTATTTTCTGCTTGATTGGCTGCTTCTCACATCACACTCATGTAATGCAATCCCACAACAATTGCTGGTAAAGATCCAAAGAACAGGCTTTGTGTTATGGCCTTCTTATATTTCCTTTACATTCACTCATTGTAATAAATTATATATTTTTTGCAGCACAAAGTTATTGTATATATGTTGTGGCTTAGTGGTACTTCATGCAGTATTATGTGTCCAAGGTCTGGGGTTCGAGACTGACAAAGGTATTTGAATTTTGCTGCTGAGCAGAACAAGGGCCCTGACCTAGAGTGATTAAGGCACTTTTAAGCAGTTGTAAGCGGGTTTGTGCGAGCTTGCGCAATGCTTAGCGATGCTTAGCTAAGCGCATACATGCGCACACTCACTTAATCCCACTTACTACTGCTTAAAGTGCTTACTCTCGCTAACCCCCACGCTAATTTCTTTGAAAGAAAAGAAAATGGGGAGATAGGAAAGTGGTAAAAAAGGGGGCACAAAGAGGGAAAGACAGTAGGAAAACAAGCTTGTGATGTGCAGGACGGGTGTAGGGAAGGTCCATAGCTGCCCATTTCTTTACCAGCAACAGCTGTTCATATGTTGCAAATTTAGAGTGAAATTTGAAACCTTCCACCCCTGAGAGAGGGGTGAGGACAACATAGTTTGTTGTACTGCCAATTAGAATTATCAGTGTACATGTCCAATGGACATGTGTGCGAAATGGGCAGCTATGTATAGTGCATAATTTTTTTTCGGGTACAGATTGCCTTTTTTTTTTTTTTTTTTCAGGGGAGAGTGGAAAGTGAGGTAGAGTAAGTAGGTATAAGGTAGGTTGGGTAGGTAAACAGACAAGACAAACAAGACGCATACAGGGGCAGAGTATGACACATGGGGTGGGTGAACACAATTGACGAGGACGGATGTTTGGAAATTGCAAGCCCATGAGCCCACAGATGGTAACAGTAGGACTGAGATCCCCAAACATGGGCAGTCACCACTGGACCTTCACAGAACCGAGGGTCACTGTGCTTGGGGCTGTGTAGGAGGGGCAGGCTCACCCGTGAGTCACGCCACTCTCACCTCGAGCTGGTGTAGGGAATCACCGACTAAACACTGGATCTCCCTACACAACACAACCCGGACCCTTTGGAGGGTGACAGGAGGCACTTCTCTGCCCATGCTTGCAGGGGGGAGCGAGCCCCATCCCCTGCAGCACTTCCACCTGAAGGTGGCACAGGACCTACGGAAGAGGGTAGCCCGGGCTGGGCACCATACCTGCTGGTGCCAGGTGCAACTGCCAGCTGAGGAGGGACAGGTGGGTCCGCTGTACTGGCCTTCCCATACGTTCTGTGATTAGGTGTGTTTAATTACAACATAGACAACAGCATTCCAAGTTAGTTGTAACAGCATGCAGTAATATTCCCACTAACCCAACACACCAGGGTTACAACAGTTGAACAGCAAGCATAACACATGCATGTATTGAACGACAGTGGACATTACAACAGCATGCAGGGATGATTAGTGGCAACAGGCCACCAAGACTGTGGTGTTTTAACAGGGGACATGCATCAAAGTAAGTGCAGATTTTATATAACAATAGGACATATGTCCCAACAAATGTTATGAGATTAGACATACCCATTGAGGTGTGGAATTGCATTGTTTATGCACATGGAGTAGGGTGTAAAAAGAAACCTCCATTAACATCTTATTAGTACTTTAACTGTACACTACATTTCTATTAACTGCAGGTGTATATCCCCTACATGTATTCTTACACTAGGCAACATGCATTTGATTGCGTTAGTTTTGCTACTTCATTATATACCTGACCTATATCTGACATAGTAACTGTCCAGGATGCAGATGTTACTGCTACATATTTATATTAAATTGACTTGTTTATGTATCTGCACATCTGGATGTGTTCACATGCCTTTTTCACTTGTTTTCTACACAACTCTACTTTTCAGGTAGCACACTAACATTTCTGGGGAACACCTTGACAGGCTACTCGTGTGCCAGATTTACCTATGCATGTCAGCCATTTCACAACTGTTGAGGACTGTTGCATACTTCACAGCTACTGGCACTTCCTTCATCCACTTTATATGGGACTGCACTACTGGGGGTTGTCAGCACTTAATATAACAGTAACATTTCTTCACTGCAAGGGTACAACACAATTTCTGAGTAACTGGCACATACACATTGCAAGTATTATACCTTTCTTATTTACATTAAAACTCTTTTCTACAGGATCTCTCCTTTATTTGACATTACACTGCATACAGTAGGCCTATTCAGGACATGTTATACCTTTATTGATAGGTTACAAGACTGTTTTTCAGGCTCACTCACTTTTTATTTATGACAGTGCATGCAGAGATAGTATTCCAGACATGTTTTTGCTTTATTCATGGGTTACTACACTCTATTCCTGGCTATATGACTTATGATATGTAACAGTACATGCAGAGGATTTATTCAGGGAATGAATGTTTTATGCTTCACAGCTACTGCCACTTCCTTCATCCACTTCCTATGGGACTGCACAACTATGGGTTTACAACACCTAATACAACAGTACTATTTTTTATTGCAAGGGTACAACAACATTTCAAAGTAAGTGACACAGACACACTCCAAGTTTTATACCTTTATTAATTACATTGAACACTCTTTTCTACAGGCTCTCTCCTTTACTTGTTATTACAGTGCATACGAAGGACATATTCAGGACATATTATATCTTTCTTGATAGGTTACAACACTCTTTTTCAGGTCTGCTCACTTATATGTTATGACAGTACATGCAGGGATAGTATTCCAGAATCATTTTACCTTGATTGGTGGGTTAGTATACTCTATTTCTGGCTCACTGATGTTTGTTATATAACAGTACATGCAGAGGATTTAATCAGGACATTTTATTGCTGCATTATTGGGCTGAAACACTTTTGTCATTCTCACTCACATATATCATGTAACAATACATGCAGAATATTAATAATCTGCCAGGTGGTGCAGCCTTAGCAGCCTATCTGCATAGGCTTGCTGATTCATAGTATGAGCACCTGCAGCTGTGGACTTAATAAAGGGATATTGAGACATACCTATCCATTATTTAGACTATATTAGCTTGTCTTACATACTGCATTCTATGGCTTCCTACTTAGTAGTGGGGCATCACGCATTTGATGGGCCTCCAGGCTCCACTGGTTCAGAAGGTCCTGCTTCTACCTTTTCAGGTCTGCATGGTGGTGATGGACCTGCTCACCAGTCCGAGGGACACCTGTGGCACTGGTGAGTTCATGAGCCAACCGGTTCCAAGCCTCCGCCTTATACTCCGTTCCTTGGAACTGGCCCTGCAGGAGTCGAGTCTCATGCTGATGGACTAGGAGCCAAACCATATATCTTGACTCCTTGATGCCCCTGTGTTGCACTCGAAAGCATGTACCCTCTCCAGCATCAGACATTCTAAGTGCAGATGGGAGCTACAATCAGTTATGGCGAGTATTCCCGCCTATGTGGCTTAAATATGCTGCATTTTCCGCAATTTTCTGTGATTGGCCATTTCTGAATATTCTTGGCTGACTGCAGACCTGCTGAGCAATGGTTAATCAAACACTTATTACTATATATATGTTAACAGTGGATGTTTATGCTAAGCTATCGTGGCTTAGTGGTTCAGTAAGAATGACAAGCAAAAGAAAGAATACTCCATTTATTGTATTACACTGAAGCGCTTTTCGTACGTAGCATATACAAACTTCATCATATAGGGAACAGATGTTAAAGTACCATTTAAATACTAGAAGCTCAGTCAGCTGATGCATCATTTAAAGCATTAAAGGCATTAAAGGCATATTACTTATCCCTGAAGAACGTACTATCTAAACACTACTATACAATATAGCTCTATCTGTTACATAGTAAAATAGAACATTATAAAAAATATATATTCTAACTTGCTATTATCAAAACTTGGTAAAAATAACCAAATTATACAACAAGATTTAAACAATTAAACAATTTGTAGACTATTTTTTAAAAATATATATATATATATATATATATATATATATATATATATATATATATATATATATATATATATATATATATATATATATATATATATATATATATATATATATATATATATATATATATATATATATATATATATATATAAATAGTTATACTCAAACAGCAGCAAGGTAAGCATTACTATATTATAAAGAATGAATGCTAACCATAATTACTAGTAAGCAAAATGACAAAATCTATACCATAAAATAAAATAAAATAAAATCTAATTATCCCTATATAATACCTATATACTAAGGCTTTTAAGTTTTAACAAAGCCATTATGGAACACATATCATTTAAACCTGGCCAGTTGTATGCATACAGTCTAATCTGCCATAATAATTCTTGCTTTTCTAATTCAATTTCTAAAGGGCCTCCCCTAATATTAGGTGTTAATTGATCCAAAATCCAAAATTTGAAAGAATGTGCAGGGTACTCTGAGACGTGTTTAGCTAATGCATTATCTAATTTAGATTTATTGATGTTATAAATGTGTTCGTAGATTCTATCTCTTAATCTACGAACAGTTTTACCCACGTAAAAACATGGGCAGAACTGGCATATAGCTAAATAAACAACCATTTTGGAGTTACAGTTATTTTTATACTTACTTTTTAACTCAAAATTATTAATGGTGATAGTTACCCACAAAAACATATTTACAATAAGGACAGGACCCACAACTTAGCATACCTTTATTAGTAACATTGTGTTTGGTATTATTAGTACCCTCCAGTAGTTGCTTAAAATTTCTGTCTCTTCTTAATGTAAATCTTGGTGCTAAACCTACTTTATCTATTAATTCCTTACTTTCTTTTAGGATTTTCCAATTTTTGGATATAATACCCTTTAAAAGGTAAAAATCGGAATTGACAGTCATGGTCAAGCTATATTCAAGAGAGAAAGTTTTTCCTTTCTCTTTACCATTAATATCTAAATTTGGTGTATCACAAAAGGAATTCCCTAATCCATTACTTATTATTTCATGAGATTGTATTTCACTAAATCTATTAACAATTGGTGTGTAAATACCCCTTTATCTTTTATCATAAATTTCGTCTATTATTTTATCCAGAAATACCATTGGGTATGCCCTTCTAAGAAACATGTCCTTTAAATTCCTACATTCTTCATAAAAATCGTCTCTTGTAACCATCCGTGCTGCCCTTACTAACTGTCCTTTAACCACTGACTTTTTTTGAAACATAGGATGGGCACTGGAAAAATGTAGGAAAGTATTAGAGTAAGATGGTTTTCTGTAAATATTTGTTTCATATTTTTTGTCAATATTATTTTTAATTAAAAGCACATCCAAATAAGCAATTTGTTTTTCTTCAAAAGTATACGTAAACTAAAGAAAATCAGTGCTAGCATTAAAATAATCAACAAGATCTTGTGCCATATCAATGTTTCCTTTCAATAGTATAAATATATTGTCTAAATATCGAGTATAGTACGCAATTTGGGAATTAATATACTCAATATTGAATATATATTTCCTTTCCCAATAGCTCATAACCAAGTTTGCAAAACTTGAACCGCAGGGTGAGCCCATTGCCACTTCACTCTTTTGATAGAAAAAGTTGTTATTAAACGTAATATAATTATGAGCTAATACTATATTCAATAATTCCTCTACAAGGAATAATTCCGATAGAGGTGCACCTTTTTCTTTTAGAGTCAATATTACCCATTCAATACCCAATTCTTGTGGTATAGAGGTATACAGATCTTTCACGTCAATAGTAAGTAGATTAACTTGTTCATTAAAGCTAATCTCATTAATTTTCTGTAAAAAGGACCAGGAATCCTTACATATACATGATTCAAGGCTAACATATTTTTTTAAGTATCCCATCAACTACTTTCGCACAGGCATATGTTGCACTATTCCTACCATTTACTATAGGTCTGAAAGGTGGATTATTCAGGTCCTTATGTATTTTTGGCACTCCAAAGATTACTGGAGCTGTAGGGGATGGCATAATTAAATAATTATATAAATCCATATCTATTCTCTGTTCTATAAACAGGTCATTTATATAAATTTTAATTCTATTAATAGCCTGATTGTACTCATTTATGGATGCTTGTACGTAGGACTCAGATGATAACATTAATTCAATTTTATTTTCGTAATCAATCTGGTCCATGAAGACCAGACCTCCACCCTTATTTGGCTTCATAATACATACTCTAGCTTCCTTCAGGTATTGGATCCATTTTAATTCCTCACTAGTGAGGTTATTTCTACCAATGTTATTCCTTCTTATATAGTCCATATGTCTGAAGTCAAGCTCACATATCTTTTCAAATATGTGCAAAGAATTGTGAAGTGGTGGATTATAAGTGCTCACTATTTTATATTCATTCCTATTCATTCTATCTACATCCCCCAGTAGAAATGCCAAATTCAATTTACGCACATACATTTTTAGATCCAAAATACAATTCATGATATTCAGTTTCCTAGTGGGTATAAATGTGAGGCCTTTTGACAAAAGATTAGCCAAGTCCAAAGGAACATAGACAGAGGAGTAATTGTAGATAGAAAAATCGCCCTCAGAGTTCTTGATAATCAGAGGAGTTATTTCTGGAACCTCATAGTTTATTTCCATTTGTTGTGTTTCTTCCTCTGGTTCCACTTGCTCTGTGTTCTGCTTCTCTGAAAACCCTGTTGTTTTAACCCCCCTTGGCCATTATTAGGTTGGGAGTTAAATTTAGATTGATTCTGTAGATGCTCATTTCTCCGGGGCCCCTCTTCATTATTTATAACAATATCGTTAGCATTATGTAAGTTGTTACTAGGAGGTGCACCCTGCAAATTGTCCATATTCTGACCATCAAGGTTAGTACAATTTTGTGTACTTGCCAATTGGGAAGAGGGAACACCTTCCCCTTCTCTTCTATGCCTATACATATTCCATTGCTGTGCAGGAGGTGGACATGGATTCCTTGTTCATACTGCTGGTGATTTCTTTGTAATTTTTTACATTTAATTGATCTTGCCTTGTTAATGAATGAGTCAATAGTCTGAAAAATGTGCGAATACTCAAATTTATACCTGAAAAAAATCAGTATGTGTCTTGATTTGAGTATCCAATAAAGTTATATTGTCTCTTAATTCATCATTCATTAGAGTATAATTCACTTTCATAAGTTCTAATAATTCAAGACCTTGTTTGTTAAACAGTTTTATCAGGTCTAAGTGAAATGGGGAATTAGGAATTAGTCCAGTTGGATACTGACATATCCTGAGACCCTTAGGTACCAGTTGTAACCTTAAACATTCAGTAAAATATTATATTTTCAGGGATAATTTTTTATATTTCAGCATAATGTGGTCAAAAGAATTCAGTAAAACAAATATACTTGACTCTTCCCTGGCCGGACTCACCATTATAGCTGTTGGATACAACTGATTCCATCCTGTAGATGTATTCAGCCATTCGTTCAAATTAGGTAGTCCAATAAGCCCTGGGTTAGAGCTCCCATTATTGTCCGTGATTACCGATTGACCAACTGTTCCATTATTCGTAGCGATAGTGTTAGTAATGCCATGCAACTGCTCTTGACTTTGTAAGCCACTCGCATTACCCAAAGCTGCTGCTGTTGCAAAAGGCTGCCCTTGACCACATGGAATTGAATCTGAAGGTATAGATGAAGTACCAGAATCTATAGTAGCAGGTAGAATATTATTGGAACTGTTGGTGCCAAATTTTGAATTCGCCAGCGTTCCACTACTACCAGCCATATTCGAATGCTGCTGCTGACGCTGTTGTAGTTGTAGCTGTGAACCGGAAAGCAAATCCACTTTCTCGGTAAGTTTTTCTACTTGCTGTGCCAAAGCTTGCACAAGAAATAAAAGATTGTTATTACTCATTTTGCCTGCTGTTCCACCAGTCTGAGACCTTGTAGGTGAAGGAGATAAATCAATGGAATTATCTAACGACTTGCTTGCCATTAAACAAACTGAAAAACATATAGTACAAACAAGCAAAACTTCTAAATCCAACAAGAATGACAAGCAAAAGAAAGAATACTCCGTTTATTGTATTACACTGAAGCGCTTTTCGTACGTAGCATATACGAACTTCATCAGATAGGGAACAGATGTTAAAGTACCATTTAAATACTAGAAGCTCATAGTCAGCTGATGCATCATTTAAAGCATTAAAGGCATTAAAGGCATATTACTTATCCCTGAAGAACGTACTGTCTAAACACAATTATACAATATAGCTCTATCTGTTACATAGTAAAATAGAACATTATAAAAAATATATATTCTAACTTGCTATTATCAAAACTTGGTAAAAATAACCAAATTATACAAAAAGATTTAAACAAATATTAAACAATTTGTAGACTATTTTAAAAAAAATATATATATATATATATATATATATATATATATATATATATATATATATATATATATATATATATATATATATATATATATATATATATATATATATATATATATATATATAAATAGTTATACTCAAACAGCAGCAAGGTAAGCATTACTATATTATGAAGAATGAATGCTAACCATAATTACTAGTAAGCAAAATGACAAAATCTATACCATAAAATAAAATAAAATAAAATAAAATAAAATTATCCCTATATAATACCTATCTACTAAGGCTTTTAAGATTTTACAAAGGCATTATGGAACACATATCATTTAGACCTGGCCAGTTGTATGCATACAGTCTAATCTGCCATAATAGTTCTTGCTTTTCTAATTCAATTTCTAAAGGGCCTCCCCTAATATTAGGTGTTAATTTATCCTAAATCCAACATTTGAAAGAATGTGCAGGGTACTCTGAGACGTGCTTAGCTAATGCATTATCTAATTTAGATTTATTGATGTTATAAATGTGTTCGTAGATTCTATCTCTTAATTTACAAACAGTTTTACCTACATAAAAACATGGGCAGAACTGGCATATAGCTAAATAAACAAGCATTTTGGAGTTACAGTTATTTTTATACTTACTTTTTAACTCAAAATTATTAATGGTGATAGAGTTGCCCACAAAAACATATTTACAATAAGGACAGGAACCACAACTTAGCATACCTTTATTAGTAACATTGTGTTTGGTATTATTAATACCCTCCAGTAGTTGCTTAAAATTTCTGTCTCTTCTTAACGTAAATCTTATATAAATATATTTTATATATATATATATATATATATATATATATATATATATATATATATATATATATTTATATATATATATATATATATATATATATATATATATATATATATATATATATTTTTTTTTTTTTTTTAAATAGTCTACAAATTGTTAATATTTGTTTAAATCTTGTTGTATAATTTCGTTATTTTTACCAAGTTTTGATAATAGCAAGTTAGAATATATATTTTTTATAATGTTCTATTTTACTATGTAACAGATAGAGCTATATTGTATAGTAGTATTTAGATAGTACGTTCTTCAGGGATAAGTAATATGCCTTTAATGCCTTTAATGCTTTAAATGATGCATCTGCTGACTATGAGCTTCTAGTATTTAAATGGTACTTTAACATCTGTTCCCTATCTGATGAAGTTCGTATATGCTAAGTACGAAAAGCACTTCAGTGTAATACAATAAATGGAGTATTCTTTCTTTTGCTTGTCATTCTTGTTGGATTTAGACATTTTGCTTGTTTGTACTATACATTTTTTAATGGTTCAGTACTTTGATTATGGTGCACAGTGTCCTGGGTTCAAACCTTTTCATTGCATTTTATTTTACTACTGTCCAAACAGGTTAAGGGGCGTGGCTGTGTTTAAGCAACTTTGCTCTACATTGCTCCACATTGCCCGACGGTGCGCTGGTTGGCACGGCGCACACCTCCACGCAAATCGATTGCGCTGGGTAAAGCGCTATTTAGCCATGGGCAACTACATTGCGCTGGGTAAAGCGCTATTTAGCTATAGGCAACTACATTGTGCTGGGTAAAGTGCTATTTAGCTATGGGCAACTACATTGTGCTGGGTAAAGCGCGAGTTAGCTATGGGCAACTATATTGTGCTGGGTTAAGCGTTGCTTAACTACGGCCAATTATATGTCAGGTTCCTTTCTAAATATACATTTTGTTCACTGATACATAAGCCATTTGAATGCTTTTTACTAAAAGTTTCATCATATAGGTCAGAAATGATTTAATATACTAATTTGAAACAGAAAATAGGAATGGGAGTGGTGGGACTCGAATCGTGAATGCGTCCTCTTTGTGCGAATGCTCTACCACTACACTATTACTATTTGGTGTAATTTGCATAAACATTCCTTATTATGCTCTTCCATGTAGAGATTGCTAACTGCAGCTAAGCAATGGGCACACAAGCGCACACACGCGCAAATACGGGCAGCTATATTGGGAATTAGAAAACAAAATTAATAGTTTTACATTTTATAACTGTACTGGGGTTTAGAATGTCACAGAGTGTGGTGTTGGGTACATGGACATTTGAGCAGACTCGCTCTTGTGTGTTGACATTTTGTTTTTTAACACACTTGCAGGGTCATAGACCTTTGCACTGCTCAGCAGTCGGACACGCCCCCTGCTTGCCTGCACGGTCCATGTTGGACTTGGGTTTGAGTCAGCGTGCCCTCATGAATATTCATGGCATGCTGATGTCATACCGTTCAACTGCAGCCTCCGAGTAAGACTTCTTTAGTCTTACACAAAGGATTTGTGAATCCGGGGGATTGTCTAACGTAAGTTGCTATGTTCATGTGTTTGATTTTGTTGATCTGTTTTATTGCACAGCAAGGTATCATTAAATTATTGTTAGATCTGTGATAGTGCCACTGGGGCAGGGTAGGAACGCTCTAGCTTTCTTTTTGTGGGCTTATGGTGCCAGGGTAATGTACAATGTCATACGCAATGGGCTCTATGCATTTTGATTAACACATTCCATTGTTATAATATGCAATTTAACTGTCAGTTTTTAAAGGATGTAGCTGTGTATGCAGTTAGGGATGGTGGCAGGCTTATAATTTGCAGGTTGCGGATCCATTGGAGTTTCATGCCATTGCAGGGCTTGCTCCAGTTGCTTTCTGAACTTGTAAGTATCCTTAGTAGTTCAGACTGTCAGGAAGGTGACAGTTAAACTAGTAAGATAAAACCTTCCACATCTTGTGCAGCAAACATACATACTGTCAGCACGCATGGCAGAAGCCAAACCTGTCACTTAGATACTTGTATTTTAGGCATTGTCAACAATTGGGGTGCAAATATATTTACAATGACACTCAATAGAGGGTAGGGGGAGTGTCATGACATTTTCAGACAAATGATCATATCTCTGGGACCATAGCTAGAGGCTATTCTGTATTTGAGGTACGGAAAACCTTGGATGAGATCTTTGCTTTGAGAGATTTAGCTGCATGACCTTATTTTTCTATACATGAAGTTTACTTAGAGTGACCTATTAGTAATACACAAGTAGTGAGAATGCCTTTTACATTTTCAACTAATGTTGGTGAATTATGTAATGTTTTTAAGAAACATTGGTCTGTTCTTTTAATTGATGATGCCATAGTTGATATAGTTGTCCCAGTACCCAAGTTTTCTTTCAAGAATAACATTTCCTTGAAACACCAACTGTGTTATAAGAGCTGTTGTATTAGGCCACAGATTAATATTGACAAGCTGGGTACTTTTTCTTGCTAGCGTTCTGCCTGCAACTTTATTTTTAACACCACTACTCTTTACTTGAAATCTGTTGATAAGAGGATAGAGTTGAAATGTTATGGAAGTTATAATACCAGTAATGTAGTCTATTGTGCCATTTGTCTGATCTGTGAGTGCTACTACATAGGTAAAACAATTTTAGTTTAAAAAAAAGAATCATGGAACATGTGGGTGACATCAAGAAAGGCAAACAGACTAACGCTCTTGTTAAGCATGTAATTGTGTATGGTACCTATCACAAATTCAGATTTGTAGTTTTAGAAGTGTTAAGTGAAAGCCTGAGGCTTGGAGATCTTGTGAATTTACTTTCGGCCTATCACCTTGCTCTCTCCATTAGCTAAAATAATGGAAAAATGTATACACAGACAACTGCTTGACCACCTGTTCCAAAATAATCTTCTTTCCAACTGCCAGCATGGTTTTAGGCCTTACCATAGCACAACAACTGCCCTGCTATCCTTCTCTGATACCCTAAACAAAAATCAAAACAACAACACTTTTTCTTCTGCATTATTTATTGACCTCTCAAAGGTCTTTGATATGGTAAACCATCACATACCTATTGACATCCTAAAAGCTCAATCACTTCATCCTCAAGCATTACAATGGTTTAAATCCTACTTAGAAAACAGACAGCAAGCAGTACTTTGGGATAATAATCTTTCTTCATCCCTCCCTGTAAACATTGGAGTACCACAAGGCTCTATTTTAGGACGCCTTCTATTCTCTCTGTTTATTAATGATCTACATATCAACATACCCCAGGCCACCTGCATACAATATGCTGATGACTCCACCTTAATTTGTTCAGCCAAGTCCATAACCTCTCTTAAGTCCCTAACCCAAACAGCATTTAACAGTGTTGAAAACTGGTTCTTGAAACACTGCCTTCTTCTCAACCCCAAGAAAACAAAACTATTGCTCTTTTCTCCTACTCATAAGTCACCTCAACTGCACTTCACAGTAACTTCTAACAATGGAGCTAACATATCCCCTGAAACTACTACCCGTCTACTGGGAGTAACAATTGACAACTACCTTAGCTATGATGACCATATTAATTCCACTATTAAGTCTGTCAACAAAAATCTAGGCACCCTTTACAGAATCAAATCCTTCCTTACCCCTGTAGCTAAAATCACTATTGCCCAGACCCACCTAATCTCCACCTTATTCTATGCTTCAGCTTTTTACACTAATTTATCTAAAACCAACCTCTCCAAACTTTCCACCAGTTATAATAACATAGCCATATTTGCTACTGGCTCCCCATTTAGAACTCATCACTGTCATAACCTCAGACAACTGGGATGGTTAGAACTGGAGAACCAACTTCTTTTTCAACAATTTGTTATCACCCAAAAGATCCTTTACTACCCTAATAACACCCCAATCCTCACCAACCTCATTACACCCTACAAAAATCTTGCTACACTATGCTCAGCAAATAAACTCCTAGTCTCATCCATTAAATCTAACAACAAAGCTGGGGACTCACTTTTCACCAACACCATAGGGAAAAGTTGGAACCATCTCCCTAGTGAACTTTCCAACATTGCTTCCACTCTTCTTTATAAGAAGCATCTTAAAGAATATCTAACACCTTATTGGCTTTGTCCCTGTTCCAACCCTGACTGATATCTCTTTCTCCTTCTTGCTCTTTCTCTTCACTTTCTACTCCACGTTTCTATATAGCCTACCTGTAAAAGGACTTTCTTTTTTGAACTCAAAGGACTTCTCTTATTGAACCAAAAAAAAAAAAATTAATTTCATTATTTTTCTTTTCTCTCTCTCAAATTTTTTCTCTTTGTATTTGTTCTCAGTTTATATTTACTAAAGGACTCTGTATAAGTGGATCTGACCCCTAAGGAAAAAAATGTACCATAATTTCACTTTAATATTTCTCTTTACTGTATTTCTTTTGTCATTATTGTTGCTTGGAGCTTTTCTCCCCGGGCCTCTACTGAAAATGGACATGTATCCAGTTAGACTAGCCCGGTCAACAAATGTAAAATAAAAATAAATAAATAAAATAAAAATTTAACCGCATGTGTTGAATTGAGGTGGATTGTCATCTTAAATGCCATTAAGCCTCCAGGCATTAATGGATGTGTCTCAATTAAACCTATTTTAAAGAGTTTGAATTTGTTTCATTGAAGGGTTTGGTTTTATGAATGAAACTGTCATGTTATGCTGTAATCTATATGCAGTCAGTGGGTTTTTATGTTAAATCTGGTTGTTTTAACTGATCATTGATAGTCTGATGAAGCAGCAGGTTGTTGTGAAAGTGTTAACTTTTGTCAAATAAATCGTTTTATTTTGCCTGGTAGCTGTGTTGGTCAGTTTTGTATTTAAGTTTAATTTCATATTTGCTTGTGTACTGTATCAACCTTAACTGAACGGCAGCATTTTTATTTTATATATTACATACTCTACATAATCTCAGCCTATTCCCCACTGCAGGGTTGTGATAGTGAGGAGAAAAGTGCATTCAGAAAGTATTTGCTGGACAAAAAGCAGGGCAACATGAATTTTTGCTAATAATGGAGGATCTGAATGCACATATCAGGACAGATAGAACAGGATATGAGGACAACCTGAATTCACATGTGTGGAGCAGCAGGAATAAAGAAAGAGAGGCCATTCTAGTCTGGAAAATGACTTGATGGTGACCAACACAATGTTCGGTAAGAGGGATAGTCACACGATCAAATACAAGGTGGCCATCATTTAATTGTAAGGAAAGAGTAGTGGAGTACAATCAGAGACTGCAGTGCCACCCCCAGTTAAACAGTCACTCCACAGCATAAACCACTGGATACCATAATACGCTGCATACAGTGGTCAGTGAAGCTTCTGTGGCCAAAAGAGGCAAGAATGAAGACTCTGAAGTTGACTGGATAGGAATTACTCAGGGCTCTAGCACCTCAAGAAGAGGAGAAAATAAGCTCTGTTGAAGAATAATAGCAGCACTTCAAGCATGTGTAAGGACTACATAACAGATATGTAGTCAAGTGAGGCATGAAAATAAGCCATCAAAGGCAGATGAAAAGAGTACTTCCAGCAGCTTCTGAATAAAGAAAATCAACAAAAGCTGTACTGCCCCAGACAAAGCCGACAGTGAAAGAAGAGGAGGAGCTCACCACAGAAGCAACACAAACAGCACTAAGGAAAATTAATCAGGGAAAGCAGCAGGCTCAGATGAGGTCACAACAGATATGATCAAGATGTTGGGTGAGATAGGGGAAATGGCTCATGAGGGTACCCATAGCAGTACAGAGAGAAAGGCATGTCTCAGGTGACTGGAAAATAAGCATACAAGTGCCAGTGTACAGGAAGAAATGGGATATCCACAATTGTAGGCAGCACAGTGGTATAGAACCCCTGTCACTTTGCATGAAAGTTCTAGAGTGGTGATTGATAAATTAATATGTATAATAGTTGAAAGTAAAATGACAGACGAGCAGTTCAGATTTAGACCAGGAAGCAGCACAACTAAACTGATGTTTATAGTGAGACAGATAGTTGAGGAGAGGTTAGAGAGGAAGAAAGACTCCTTATGCGGATTCCTAAACTGAGAGAAAGCATATGAAAAGGTCCTAAGAAAGAAACAGTGGTGGCTATGTACAAAGACCCACTGACTCAAGTCAGAAGAATAGTGTTCAGTCTCATACAGGGGTTCCGAGTTGAGTAAGTGTGTGTCAGGGTTCAGCTCTGAGTTCACTGCTGTTCACAATGGTGATGGAATACATTACCAAACAGGTTATAGAGGACAGATCAACAAAGTTGCTGTATGCAAATGATGTGACATTGCAGCAGACTCTGTGCAAGAATTTTAGCAAAGGATAGGGGACTGTAGTTCAGAACTGAAGGAACATGGAAGGAAACTAAAGAGAGATATGACAGTTGCAATGGACACAAATGTGGAAATCAGAAGAAGATGAGAACTGATATACAAGGGGAATAGTGAAACAGGTTAACAGCTTCAAGTACCTGGGAGGGGTGGTTAAGGAAAAGGGAAATCTAAATGAGAAGATCAAAACTAGAGTCAGCGGGGCTGCAGCCAACTGACACAGAGTGCCAGGTGTAGTATATAACAGAAGTGTGTCAAAGAAGCTGAAAAGAAATTCGTACAAAACAGTGGTGCAACCAATACCACTGTAAGGTACAGAAACCTGGGCAGTAAAGGGAGAGCAGTTGTGGATGCTAGAGGTGATGCAGATGAAGTGCCTGAGACTGGTGGGAGGATGCACACTGTTGAAGAGATAAAGAAATAAGGATATTAAGAGCAGAAGCCATAATAGATCCCAGTTGCAGAAAAGGTCAAAGTGAACAGATTATGGTGGCTTGGGCACATGAGCAGAAAAGGAGAAGACAATCTGGTGAAGAAGAATTGGGAGACATAAAAGGAATGCAAGAGGAAATTAGCGCATCCAGCAAAGAAGAGGATGGATTGTGTGAGAGAAAACCTGTGGCAGTCAGGCATGAGTGCTAATGAAGGTAGGAGAGTGGCACTGGATAGAAAGAGATGACAATAGTTGAGACAACACCCTGACACCAGGTAGAAAAATAGGAAAAAGTAGTTGGTGATGATGATGATGATGATGATGATGATGGTGATGATGATTCAGAGTCTGGGATGACAAACATCCACTACTCTATTCCCTGTTTGAAATGAATGGCAGACTTAGAATGCCAAGATGCAGTGTCACATTTAGCAGTGATTCAAACATGAGGTACACTGCAAAAAAATAAATAAATAAAATAAAAAATAAAAAAAGGTATATGCTAATATTATTATTAGGTTACTTTTATCATGTGAAATCCAAAATCATTATTGGCCCCTTTTATTTCCCATTTTTTTTTACATAGGGTTGGGGTATCATGTTAAATGTCGCCATCTCTCTTGATTCAATGCCACCCTCCTGGCTTTTTCGACAGTCATGCCTGACTGTCACAGATCTTCACTCACACAATCCATCCACCTGTTTTCTGGACACCCTCATTTCCTCTTACTTTCTTCCTGTCTGTCTCAAATCTTCTTCACCAGACACATGGGTCTGCACCACTGTAATCTGTTCTCTTTGATCTTTTCTGCAACTGGAGCTTCTGCTCTTATGTCCACATTTCTTCATCTGTCCCACTGTCTGCATCCTACCACCCTTTCCAGACACTTTATTTTATTTATTTATTTAACATTTGCTTACCAGGAAAGTCTGACTGGGTCAGGAACCCATTTTCAGAGGAAGCCCAGGGAGAAAAGCTCCAAAACATATACAAAAGTTCTGACATTATACATGAACAATGGTGCCCAAAACTCCTGGGAAATAAATCAACTAGGGCTGGAAGTTGGGTGAGTGGGGTTGGAGGGGTCTCTTCCTAGGTGCATGGGAATTCTAGGTATTAAGATCAGCTTGAGATCCTGCCCTCAGGATGGATGTGAGTTAAAAAAACCCATCACATTGTGGGCAGGAAAAAATGGTAGGTGGACTTAGTTCTTAATGGTTACTATAGTAGGCGTTGGGGTACAAGTAGTAGAAAGAAAAAATAAAATAATGTAAAAAGAGGTGGCTTTTTTTCAGACTTGTGTAGAGAAAGGACTGGCTTTTGCAAACAAAAAGTATAGAAACAGGGTCTGAGTAATATAGTTAACTTATTAAGTCTGTGATCGTTAAACTTGAGCCGTACCTATTACAAATATAGCAAGAGTCGTATGCAGTTTAAGGGGACTATGGGCATGGCTCACAACAGTTTTAAGCTGAAGCTAAAGGTTAACTTCACTGAGTTCCCTAGTGATGTGCTCCCACTAGCAGATACAAAACTTTAAAAAAAGGCTGTACACCAAAAGTAAGAATAAAACCATTCAAGTAAGCCTTAAAGCTGAGGGACAGATTAGCATACTTTAGCTTTAATATGAGGTGTACTTTCCTCCCACTTAACTTGTGGGACATATGGTTATTTTCTGGATACAAAAGAAAATGTGTGCAGTATGTTTCAGGCAAAGATGCGTGGCATGGGGGAATTTAGCTTTGATATGAGGTGTACTTTTCTCCCGATTAGCTTGTGGGACACCTGGTCACTTTCTGGATACAAAAAAAAAAATGCATGTGATGCATTTTAGGCAAAGATGCATAGTATGGATGAATTTCGCTTTGATATGAAGTGTGCTTTACTCCCAGTTAACTTGTAGGATACCTGTTTACTTTCTGGATACAAAAGAAAATGCGTTTTAGGCAAAGGTGGGTGGTATTAGGCAAGTGGGAGCACACTAACTTTGGGAGGATCAGCAACAGGTATTGGTTTGCCCTTTTTTGTTTATTAAAAAAAATCCATCACCTCTAGCTTCTTCATCTGCTCTGCCTTTACTGCCCAGATTTTTGTACCATACTGTAGTACTAGTTGTACACTGTCTTGTACACCTTACTTTTCAGCTTCTTTGGCATTCGTCTGTCTTACACTACAGTTGAGACTCTATTCCAGTTGGCTGCAGCCCCTTTGATTCTAGCTTTGATCTCTTCAATTAGACTTCCCTTCTCCTCAGCCACACCTCCCAGATATTTGAAGCTATTTACCTGTCCCACTATCTTCCCTTCTATCTCACTTCTCAACTTTTTCTGGTTTTCCCAATTAGCTGTCATTGCCATTGTCTTATCTGTACTTAGTTAAATCCCATGTACCTTCAGTTTTGCATTTCATTCCCCTATCCTTTGTTGAAGTTCTTGCTCAGAGTCAGCCTGTACTGCCACAATGTCTGCATACTGCAACTTTGCTATCTGTCCCCTCCAACCTGTTTGCTAATGTAGTCCATCACCAGTCTGAACAGTAGTGGGCTCAGAGCTGAACCCTGTTTTACACCCATTCCCACTGGGAACCCCTCTTTGAGGTTGACCACTATTCGTACTCGAGTCATTGGGTCCTTGTACATAGTCTGCACTAATTCTACCAATGTTTCTGGGACTTTGAAACAGTGCAGAACTGCCTAGATCAGCTTTCTTGGGACTTTGTCATATGCTTTCTCCAAGTCTGTGAGTGTCAGTTGGACTATTTCCTCATCTCTAGCTTTTTCTGAACTATTTGTCTCATGGCAAACATCTGGTCAGTTGTGCTGTATCCTGATCTGAAGCCAAACTGCTCATCTAACATCTTACTTTCTACTACTATCATATACAATCATCCTTTTCAGAACTTTCATGCAATGTGACAGGAGTTTGATACCTCTGTACTGCCCAAAAATTGTTGATGTCCCCTTTGTTCTTGTACACTGGCATGACTATGCTTATTTGCCAGTCATCCGGGATACATCTTTCTCTCCACACTTCTTTGAGTTACCTCAGTAGCCATTTCTTACGTATCTCTCCAAGCAACTTTATCATATCTACTGTGACCTCATCTGCTTTCCCTGATGTCATTTTCCTTAGTGCTTTTCTTACTTCTAGGATGGGCTCCTCTTCTTCTCTCATTGTAGGTGTATAATCTATGTGGCATTTTCTTCAATCAGAAGCTGTGGGAAATAATCCTTTCATCCCCCCTTGATGTCCTGATTTGTTGTTTGCATCCCTTATGAAGCTTGCCTGACTATGGTGTCTGACTATCTTCTTTAGCTTTCTATAACCTGATATAGATTCTTTATGCCACCTCCTGAGTCACTTTCCAAGAGTTGATAGACTGCCTCCAATGCCCTATAGCTTCTTTGTTATCAAACCTGTATTCCATCCTAGCCTAGTCAAACTCCTTCTTTCGTTTCATGACTCCTGAACGTCTGCATTCCACTACCTTTTGTATCTTATTTCCATACCTGGCTCCACAACATATCTCTTCTGTAGTCCTCACACATGCTGTTTTGAGGTACCTTATTTTTTCTTTAACTCCACCTATTTCCTCCTCTTCTTGGGGTGCTATAGCCTGAGTAATTCCTTGAACTGTTGTCTCTCCAGTCAACTTGTGGTTATTACTGTAGGCTGAATGTTTCACTGGGGATGACTTTATTATTGATTCTACCCCAAAGTCTTTTCCTTATTATGAGGAAGACTAGAGTTGCATGTTGGCCACTCTTGTATGTGATCTTGTGACTGTCTCTCTTTCTCAACCATGTGTTGGCTACTATCAAGCCTATCAAGCTTTATTCCTGTTGATCCACCATATGGATCCAGGGAGTCCTTACATCCTGTTCTGTCTGTCCCGATATGTTGTTCTGTCTGAGTCTTGTCACTAATTCTGATGATATCCCTCACTATCTTCTGAAGCCTGTCTCTCACCATAATTCCCACATCATTTCTACTCCTGAATAGTAGACTCTGGATCTCAAGCCAAGTGACTTTGCTGCACTGCTACTGATCTTCCATCTTGTTTCTTGGATACATAAGATGTCCAGCCTCCTCCTGTCATCAGGTTAATTGGTTTATGTCCAGCTTTTGCTCAACCGAGCTAGCCGAGGTATCCCAGGCCATGACATTAGCCAACATGACCAAATCACATAGAGCCACATCTTACACTACTGAGAGTTTAGCCCTTCCGCAGCATGTTATCTGTGATCCATGTTCTCCGATATTGAGGATACTGCGCATCACAGTATATGCTCAAAGCAGTTGGTCTATACAACTCTTCCGCCTATAGGGTAACTGTGCTGCATTGGTGAGTTTAAGATGGTAATTTTTTTTTTTTTTTTTTTTTTTTTTTGGAGGTGGGAAACACAGGGAGAACATGTAAATTCCAGACAGACATTGGTTTGATGTCAGGATCAAACCTTTGTAGCTTGTACTTTGTGCATGGAAGGCAAAGACCTTAACCATTATGCCAATTGTTCTAGTGAAATCCAAAATGTCGATCACATAAAAAAGCTGCAAAATTCTCACTGTATACATAATCAGACCCCCCCAAAAAAATAAATAAATAAATAAAGAAAATAAAAGCATGAAGTGCACATGTAATCAGCAAGATAAGTAGAATAGATGTGGCAAATATGTAAACTACTAATTATTATACTTAAACAGACAAATATATTATCCTTCAATAAAAGTTTTAGAAGAAGCAAAATCCTATGTTACTTCATTAAGTTATTTAATTTACTATGGTTGATCATAGAACAAATATTCACTAAACTAAAATGAAATACTGAATTTCATAAGAAAAACAATCTCAGTGTTTTAGCTGAGCCCTATGACTAGTTCAGGATTTCAGTGGTACTGGGTGTGACTGGTCTGGAGCACCTTTATCAATGGCCTGTTGTTCTCTTTTGCTAACAGTAATTGTAAAATTTTATTTTGTATACACAACTTTCCAGAATGTGGATAGCTGCGAGATTTTGGATAAGGCAATCAAAACATGCCATAATGTGATAACCTTAATTGCACTATTCTACGTTACAGGACTGCTGACCTTTTCACACGTGCATTAGCCACTCTTGCCAATATCTTTTTACAATATTATAAACTATGTTTCATGTGCCAATCACTTAAGATGATTATTTCATGCAGCTCTACACCTTTACACCATTTATGTGACTGTAAATTATTCTCAATATATTCACAAATCCCAAAAAATAAATTGAACTGATATACTAACTAAAACATTGGCTTTAAAGATATATGTCCTACACATCCTTCAGCAGTAGCTGATTCATAGCATTAAACAACCTCTAGAAAATCGCAACTGATGGAATGAAGTATATATGTATGTATGTATGTATGTATGTATGCATGAACATCAACTTCTTTATGTGTGTGTGTGTGTGTGTGTGTGTGTGTGTGTGTGTGTGTGTGTGTGTGTGTGTGTATGTTAGTGACACTGGTTTCTGTGACAAAAGTGAACTGCACGTTTTGCGTGAAGGGCCATTTGTGCAAATGCTGTTTTGTGGAACTTAAGGTTGGTTAACAAATGTGAAGAGGTGGGGCTGGGTGTTTGTGTGCAGGTTTGTGTGTTTTAGAGTTAGGGTATACGAATAGGTGAGGGTATAGAGTTTATGTGAGTGTGTGTGTGTGTGTGTGTGTGTGTGTGTGTGTGTGTGTGTGTGTGTGTGTGTGTGTGCTTGGTGATTGCCTCATTTAGCTTGTGTAGTGGTACATTTATGGGAAGAACTTTTATAAGGTAAGCTATACATTAAGGATAGCAGGAGACCAAAGGCATGGTTAGGGTAAATACATATCACTATGGGTTAATACTATGTGTTTACTTGACATAATTTAAACAGCATAATATCAACAGAAAAATATCTAAACTCAAAATTATGAAAACACAAAATATCAACAAAAAACAGTTATGGTAGTGTAGGGTTTGTCCTATCCACTGTTGTGCGACCTCCTAGTTTGAATATATAATTAGAATGAGGTGTGTAGGGTAGAAGCCACCCCCATGAACCTGCAAAAACATTGGTTTTAAATGCAGTTAGTTTTTTGTAAATATCTGTTTTAGTTATTTTTGAATATAAATATTGTTCTGTTGATATTTTGTTGTTGATATTATGCTATTTAGATCATTAAAAAATCTGTTAAAGATATTTATCTATCTGTGTATAAATATATCAATTTATATAAATATATATCCATATATGGGTACAGTGAGTAAGACTGAAACACTCAGACATTAACTTCAACCACAAAAGGTCGACAATCCAAATGTTGACATACACCTCACATTGACAAAAAAATGCTCTCCACATGCAAAGTAATAAAGTAATAGCAAAAAAAATAAATAAATAAATAAAAAAAAACCTCTGCACCCCTACCATAGTCCCTGCTAATTATGTATGTATATATGGTAATTGTGAGATAGCACAATCCCCAGGGAAGGGGCATACTCCCCAAGCACATAGATTGTTGATCTCATACACCTGTTGATCATCTGCATTATCGGCCAAAGGGTGTAAACAAGACAGGTGTGGACATTTGCATGTTTCGACCAGTGTCACCCTGTTCCCATGTGGAAAGACAAAATGTCTAATCATAATTTATCAACCACAGCTTATAAAAACTCATATCATATAAACCAATAAAATAACAGGAAAACTAAATTTGCAGAAGGACTAGCCATCCTGCACTCCACCCACATCTCTCCAACTTAACAATTCCACTGTTGTGCTATAGTTGAAACAAGAATAAAAACTAGAAGTATAGCACCAGCTTGCAGAATCCAGCACACCGTGCAAAGCAAACTTCAGTATCACTTACAAATATTTAAGAAAGCTCATAACAGTGATCAAAAATTGTAAGCTTTCCTTATTAAAAAAGTTACAATTGGTAAAATGTATTGAAGAACATCATTAGATAAAATATGATAGATAACTTTGTGGGCAATATGACATATGTGATTAGATAAAGTGATAATTAGACAGGTTGTATGAATGCCATCCATATATATCTATGTCTGTATGTATTTATGTGTGCTTGTATCAATAATTCAATTCTATATTATTCATTTTATTTATCTATCTATCTATATGGGTTTCCTGCATTTTACTGAACATACATTTGTTCGATAAACACAAGGGTATGATCTGCCTATCTATCTGTATATATGAGTTGTCTGCATTTTAACAACAGAATAACTGAAAAAAGTATAACCTGATCTAAAAATCACCCCAGATTCAACGACACAGTCCAAGCAGTTGGTATAACAAAAACAAATATTTTAATAATGTAGAAACACTAAAAATGGTCTGACAAATTTAATTTAGTGCTTTCATCCACTGCCAATGTAAACTTCTTCAGAATGCCATACTATTACATTTCATCACTGATATAACCTCTCAAAAAAGGCGCCAATGGGAATAACCAATCAAAAATCACAATCTTTAAAATTCTCATTATTTAAAGATACACGTAACTTTTTATACTAGTCTAAAAAAGACATTTGTGAAAAATTCCTACCACCTTTAGTATTGTGGTTTGTACTATTTTAGTAATTATGTATTATTGTAGTCTGATAGGGTGGCACAGTGGTGCAGCGGTTAATGCTGTCGCCTCACAGCAAGAGGTTCAATTCTCAGCTGGGGTGCCTTCTGTGTGGAGTTTGCATGTTTTCCCTGCATTTGCATGGGTTTCCTCCCACATGCTTTTCTCCCCGGGCCTCCGCTGAAAACAGGATATGTGGAACCTAGTCGGACATTCCCGGTCAACAAATGTTAAATAAAAAAATAAAATGTTTTATTATAAATTAATTTTTTATTACAATTTTATGATATGATATTTGGATATATATACATAGGGATCAGGATTGTATTGAAATGTACAGACATCTTAGATTTTTAGAGTGGGTTATACTTTTTTCAGTTATCCGGTTGGTTTGGTGTGTATAACCGCTCTTATTGAATTTTTATTTTGTCTGCATTTTACTGAACAGATTTGTTTGATAAACACAAGAGTGTAATTTAATGTCAACGATAGGGATGGCAGAATGGTGGATATATCAATGGTATGGAATGTCAATACAAGTCAGTGGGGCAGAGCCCCCCGCCTTCTTGAGTAATGCTTGCTAACTCTAACCCTAATGCTGCCCCTTCCCCCAACACTATCTCTACACCTTATCATTAAAACTTTCCTGTAACACTGCCACTATTCAGACAAATTTAAAGCTAGTGATATGGGAGGAGGGTAAGTTTTAGAATCGGGAGAGGAATGTTTTCCTCTCTTGATATTCTTATTTTCACTTTTATTTTTGTTTGTTATTGTGTATGATCGAACTTATTTTGTTGGTGTTTTACATTCATCATTAGGGTGGTTTGGTTTTATATATATATATATATATATATATATATATATATATATATATATATATATATATATATATATCCCCAGGCAACGGCATTCCCATTCTTGAAGACCTCCTTCAATTCTTTTCTACTAATGTAGCTATATAAACTATTATACTAGGGGGTGTGAATATGGACTATTTACTTGTAAACACTGACTCTCCTACAACCTCTATTAACCTTTATTAATTTTATTCAAGTTATCACCTCATCCACTAGAACTGACAAACACAGCAGCAGGTATTCACTACTAGACTGCATCCTTCCCAACTCACCCTCAAACACAAACACCTTTGGCACTCTGCTAGATAAATGTCAGTGGCCATCTGTCCACATTTATCACAAGACAAACTAATCACATCCCCAAACATGTAAAACAGGTACGTAGACTATCATCTTTTAACAAAGACAACTTTGTAGACTACCTCTCCTGATACAGCTGGGATACTTAAAAAAAACTACCAGTAGAAGATGCTGTTAACCATTTCAACAACACATTCCTCAATATACTAAATGAGTTAGCTCCCATAAGAACAAAAAGTACCAAAAGCAACCTTGCTCCATGGCACAGCAAAGAAACTAAAAAGCTCATGCAAAATAGAGACAAAGTCTGGAAGGTTTGGAATAAAGACAGAACACCACAAAAGTGGCACATTTTTAGATAACAAACAAAAACACAAATTCACGGACTGTACCAAGCTGTTTTAATGAAGAGCTAAAAGGCTCCAAAATACTAAGCGCTTTCATCATCAACTGATGGCTTCTTCAGAGTAAAAGAAGCTCATAATCACATTGTTTAAATACAAAATTCCACATGCACATTGACCAATCAACTTCCTTGATTAATTACAATTCCAATAAACATACTGTCGTACCTTTCAAATAAACCATAAAACATGCATGCCAAACTTGCTTAAAAGCATGTATTAAAACATCTATGCACTCACTTTGAACACACTCATTGTACACATATTAGTATTGAAACCTTTATTTAAATTATTACTGGCTGTTTCCCAATAAAACAAAGCAAAATGACTTTAAACAACCATAGCCCTTTGCTTCAAAATGGGCTTAATAGAAATATGGTCGTTGAGTCCAGGGTAAGTTGTTGCATCTAAAATCACCTGACATTTAAATTCTAAAGACTTAACTCTGATGTTATCATCACCCCCTCTTTCACTTGTCATCACCCTATCAATTACAAAAAATATAAACTTTTTAAAGTTAACACAATTCTTGGAATGTAAATACAACGTGTTATGATTATTCTTATTCTTAATAGCCCTCTGGTGTTCTGCTATCCTTTCCATTAATCTACGTATTGTTTTCCCTACGTAAAATCCTGCACATGTCATGCACATGTCATGCAAGTCACAAGGTAAACCACTTCTTTAGTGTTGCAACTACATCTACCCAGGTATGAAATTGCCTTGTTGTACTCCCTTACTGTCACATAGGGTCCATCATTGATATATCTACAGTACCTGCATAACCCACATTTATACATTTGTGAACTTGTAAATCTACTTTGTGGCTTTTCTAATAAATTCTTTATATTTGAGCCTCTTGAAAAAATTACTTTTGGTGTTTGACCTAGTTCTTTTTGCATATCCATATTAAATGCCAGATTCCAAGATTTCCCAATAATCTCAATAATATTACATGTCTGTAAGTTGTATTTCAAGACAAGGGCTCTTAAATCAAATGTCTTAGAATAAGAAGGTTCTGTTCTTTCCTTTACATCTATAGTCCCTCTGTTTTCTACCAAAATGGGTTTAAATGATGTCAACCTCCTTTTCATCACCTTTTTTTAACTGTAATCAACAATTTCAATGGATATCCTCTATCCCAAAACATTCCTATTAATTTATACATCTCCCTTTGATAAATCTCATCATTGCTCACAAGACATAACAATCAAACCATCTGCCCTTTAATCACACTTTTACGTTGATGTAATGGATGACAACTTGAGAAGTGCAAAAGAGAATTACTATATGTCTCCTTTCTATGTATGTTACTTTCTAAACCTCCACTTGTCTTAGTGAGTTTAATATCCAATAAATCAATTGTTTCATTGACATAAAAGTGTGATTATGCCCACTAAAAAAGTGGTTTACCTTGTGACTTGCACGACATGTGCAGGATTTTACGTAGGGAAAACTATACGTAGATTAATTGAAAGGATAGCAGGACACCAGAGGGCTATTAAGAATAAGGATAATCATAACACTTTGTATTTACATTCCAAGAATTGTGTTAATTTTAAAAAGTTTATATTTTTTGTAATTGATAGGGTGACGACAAGTGAAAGAGGGGGTGATGATAACATCAGAGTTGAGTCTTTAGAATTTAAATTGCAGGTGATTTTAGATGCAACAACTTACCCAGGACTCAACAACCATATTTCTATTAAGCCCATTTTGAAGCAAAGCGCTATGGTTGTTTAAAGTCATTTTGCTTTGTTTTATTGGGAAAAAGCCAGTAATAATTTAAATAAAGGTTTCAGTACTAATATGTGTACAATGAGTGTGTTCAAAGTGAGTACATAGATGTTTTAATACATGCTTTTAAGCAAGTTTAGCATGCATGTTTTATGGTTTATTTGAAATATACAACAGTATGTTTACTGGGATTGTAATTAATCAAGGAAGTTGATTGGTCAATGTGCATGTGGAATTTTGTATTTAAACAATGTGACTATGAGCTGCTTTTACTCTGAAGAAGCCATCAGTTAATGGTGAAAGCGCTTAGTATTTTGGAGCCTTTTAGCTCTTTATTAAAACAGCTTGGTGCAGTCGGTAAATTTGTGTTTTTGTTTGTTTTATTTAGTTATTACCCTGGTGGCTTTAGTGTTTTAACAACTAGACAAAATTGCAGGTAAGCATCACAGCAGTCACAAGAAATCCTGTGCAACCATAAAAACCCAAGTATACCCAGGTCAAACTACCACCCCATCTTCTATCACAAACAATGACACAGACTCCAAAGCTACCCAGTTCAGCACGCACTTCATTCAATCTGTTCTCTTTACTAGAATCTAATCCACTATTCAGTCTTTCTGCCCCAACCAACAAATATTCACAATACCCTTCTATTATCTCTCCTCCACCTATCTACCTAAACCATCAAAAATTTCCTTCAGAAATTGAAAACCATTCCACCAGCTGCTGTCAATGTCCTGGTACACCTCATCTCAATAATAATAAATAGATCTGTAACAGAAAAATATGTAGCAACTATCTGGAAAAAAATCATATATTACAGCACCTCAGAAATGTGAATCAGCCTCAGACATATCCAGCTACCAATCCATTGCAATTCTCTCCCCTCTATTTAAAATCTTAGAAAGATGTATACACTCCCAACTCTTAACCCATCTCGTAAAAAACAAACCACTCTCTCCCACACAACATGGATTTCACCCTCATCACAGCACAACAACAGCTCTATTTAGTTTTTCAGAAGCCATAAATAGTAACAGAAAAGCTGGTAACCTAGTATCCTTCCTGATCCTGGATCTGTCAATGCACTAGAACAATTGGCAGTATTCCAACAACTCTTAATCAATGAGCTATCTTCCTTATCACTATCTCATTCATCTCTTACATGATTCTGCGGATATCCCTCCAACAATCAGCAAGCCACAAAATATAATCAAGACCTATCCCCCTTCCTCTTTGTGTACCATAAGGGTCAACTAGGCTTCCTCTTCCAAAACAAACCCTACCTCAAAGACTCCGCAAGAAACTCCTTAGCCTCATCCAACTTATCCCTTCCTTTCTATATGCATCACCCATATTAGCCAACATTCCAGCCACCCTACTAAATAAATTAGAGGCATGCTTTAACAAAATAGCCATATTTGTAGCTAAAGTATCCTACCATACGTACGCATAACACTAAAGAATCTCATCTGGCTAGAAATAACTAATAACGTTACATTAATTTATCTTCAAATTACCCACAAAAGAATACACAAACCACACATATGCCCTTCCCTACAAAACATTCTCAAACATGTAGGGGACACCCCCCCTTCACTCCATGTAGAAGGCAAGCTCCAAACTTTAATGTCACAATGTTATGGAATCTCTTGTGGTGCATATAGTGATTTCTTACTGCAAATAGTCATCAGTAAGTTCAACACTGGGGAACTGATCTTAGAACATTTAGTCTTTGTGGAGCTGGGGTTAAAATAAATGTAACAGAGCCATCCAAGCCTCTGGCAAAATACCTGGATTTTAATCCAGTCAGCATAATTAAATAGCTATTTTGCAACAAAATCAAAACAGCCACAGTCGTAACAGCATGTGGACCTTGATTTTCATTTTCTTAGATAATCAAAACATTTTCTCCATTTTCCATGCAGATCCACCCTCTCAAACTATAGCCATAGTGCAATTAATTCCTGTATCTTGCCCAAGGAATAATCTCAACATTACTTTGCAGAACCCCATTGGCAAGCTAGTTCTCAATTGTGTAAATATCAGTTAGTCAAATAGCTGATGCTGCTATAGTTCCACTTTGTTTTATTAATTTTGGTTTTCCTTTATTTTGTATTTTACATATGTAAATCTCAGAAAATGTTTCTTTACATTTTCTTAGAATCATAGTGCAAAACAATATATTCACTTTATGAAGCTAACTTGGAATCTTTTTCAGTCACAGTAAAATATATTCTTTCTCTCATAATATGGAGCTCTTTAGTTTTTCTTATATCCTTCTCTTCTCCTTCCTCAACGGACGAGACACTCCTACATCATTCCACCACAATATGACATTTTTGTGATCTTCCTGATGTCTGACTTGTGTCATGGGATAGATGCACTAGTCTAACAAACAGTGGGAAAACGGTAGAAAACTGCCACTGGATGGTATACTCAGCCATCTCAAAACAATCACATATATTCAATTTTGTTGTTTGAAGAGCAAATATACTAAAACTATACAGATGCTGTTGGAAAATGTAGGAGTAAATAGGATACGTTTTTTTTCTTTTTAGTATTAAATATTATGTATGACAGCTAGATATTTCAGAATGTTAAGTAATGCTTCCAAGTAGCATTGTGAAGCTTGTTGAAGGGTTTAGCTGTGCAGATAGCTGTGGCATCATTATTGAATTAAAGAGGAATTAGGCAAAGATATTATATAAGAGTAGAGCTATTATACATCCTTGGGGCATAGCTTCTGTAGCTGGCTTAAAAATTGAGTATGTCTGGTGCCTTTGGACAGGAGTAAAAGGGAGACTAGACCTCCTTAGATTCCTTCAGTATTAACATTTTCCAGGAAAGTAAGGAAAAATTCAGATGATGATGATGATGATGATGATGATGATAATAATAATAATTAGTACCTTGCAAATACGGATTACCTTATTAAGGCTTGGATTTGCTCCATCCTCTACTGCCCTCTCATTCCTAAATCATAATCATCAGCAATAAATTTGGCCAGATAAGAGAAACTTTCACCATAATTTCCACATTGGACTCATAATATACTTACAGCCGAATATCACACAAAACTTTGTATAAGGCAACCAGTTCTTTAAATTTCTCCTCTCCTTTTGTGTTTTAAAAATATTCCCTCAGTTGGTGACTGCTGAGTTGTGATCTTTTAAAACCTGGTCCTTTTCTAAGTTTGCCATTGTTGATGTGTGGTTAGACAATGCTTGCCTCTTTTTGTACAAGGGTTTCCAATGACTGCTTGGATTGTGCCCATAGCCCTGAGACAGGCAAGTATAAGTGTAGTGTGCAAATGACTGTCGTTGTCTGTGTGTGAGTGTGTCTGTGTGTGCGCTTGTGTTCATGTCTGTGTTCTGCGTATGTGTGTGTGTGTGTGTGTGTGTGTGTGTGTGTGTGTGTGTGTGTGTGTATGTGTGTGCATGTATGAGTGTGTATGCATGTATGTATGTTCGAGTGAGCAAGTGCATGCATGTGCATGTGTGTGTGTGTTTGTGTGTGTGTGTATGCGTGTATGCGTGCGCATGTATGAGTGTGTATGTATATTTGAGTGGGCAAGTGCATGCATGTGCATGTGTGTGTGTGTGTGTGTGTGTGTGTGTGTGTGTGTGTGTGTGTGTGTGTGTGTGTGTGTGTGTGTGTGTGTGTGTGTGTGTGTGCACATGTTCATAGGTTCATAGGTTCATAGGTTGGTACTAGGCTATCGGCCCTAGGGCCTATGCAAGCCTAGCCATAACAATTCCCAATTTCCTGGATATTTCTTCCCACAATATTTACTTCTCCGGGCCCCTGTCTAGCAGGGTGACTGACATGATCCCCGGGGTGAATTTCCTATCTCCCATCCAATCATCAAAGGTCCTTTTGAAGAGGGCCAATGAGGCGCTCTGCTTGATATGTATGGGCAGTCTATTCCAGAGTATGGGGAGTCTCTGGGTCATGGGAATAAGTACAGGGGGGCGGAGCCTGAATGGCTAACTGAAGACAGACAATTTTTAGAGCTCCATAAACTAGTATAGAATTCAGGAAATTATTTAATTTTTTCTAGCAAAAACACTTTGAATACTCAGATAATAGACTAAAATAACAAACTACAAGTTTTGGTGGATTTCTGTAAAAAATTTACTGTCAAATTATATTGGAGTCTATTAACAACTGGGGAAATGAGTAACCTGAAGAACTCTCATTCTGAACTAACACTAAAAAGGAACTACAACTGGTGACTACTACACTACAAGAATTGTCAATGAAAATGGATGATTTTAACGTTAATCTGCAAAATCTAAAAGAGAACTGTCAAAAGCAAACAGATGTTTTCAAAGAAATGCTTCAGCAGCATCAGACTAAGATAACAACTATTGCAACTTCTTTCAGTGACATTAAAGTAAGGTTCAGAGAGGAGGAAATCCAAAGAGACTTTCTTCTGAAGCAAAATACTGATAGGTTCATAGGTTCATAGGTAAGTACTAGGCTATCTGCCCATGGGCATTTATACGCCTAGCCACAGAGTGATGGCTTTTGCCACCCCATTAGATTAGTAACCTGGGCCTCTGATAACAGGGCTCCTGAAGTGATTCCAGGGTTGAACTTATGATTACCCATCCGCTCATAAAGATTTCTCTTGAAAAGAGTCAGAGAGGAGCTCTGTCGAATATGGATTGGGATTCTATTCCAGAGTGAGCTGAGTCGCTGGGACAGGAATCTATCCCTCCAGCATGTCCTGTTTATTGTTGTACATAGGTTCAAGTCACTAGAACGAGTGGTTCTGAGGGATCTCGCTTTTTTGAGGTGAAGCATGTCCATTAGTTTAGGGTTTGACATGGCCCTATAGGTCAGGGATAGGTCACCTCTGAGCAGACGGTAAGTGACTTAGAAGAGCTGGAGCTTTTTTAGTCGTGCTTCATAGGGTAATTGTTTAAGGCCCTTAATCCTCTTAGTGAGGTACTTCTGTGGTCTTTCTAGTTGTTGCAGGTGTCTAGTGAGGTACATCCCAAATGGGGCATTGTACTCTATTATGAGCCTAATGAGTGAGGAGTAAAGGGGCACAATCACCTCCTTGGATCTGGATGAGAAACCCTTTGTGATCAGGTGTGCCACATAGAAGGATTTCCTGACCATTTTGGCTATGTGGTTATCAAAGGAGAACATGCTATCTACTTGAGTACCCAGGTCCCTAATTACTTCTTCTGTACTTAGTGGATTCCCATCTATGTGGTAGTTTGTAGGTACTTTGTTTTTCCCAAATGGGATTACTATGCATTTTTTGGCATTTAGCTTGAAGCCGTGACTTTGACACCAGGTGTTTGTCTCTGTGAGACCCTTTTGCAGGATGTCTGTGTCAGCTGGAGAGTCAATTATTGCACCCAATTTACAGTCATCTGCAAACTTGGTTAGCCACAGTCCCTCCACCTTTGCCTGTACTTCGGAGAAATATATACCGAACAGGAGGGGTCCCAGGACTGAGCCTTGTAGGACTCCACTTGTGACTGGTTTAGAGTCAGACATGGCGCCTGCCACTCTTACCGTGTGGGTTCTGTCTGAGAACCAATTGGCAACCCATCTTGTGACATAGGGGTTGATATTTAAGCTGGTGAGTTTGTCTATGATTCCTGAGTGTGGGATGGTGTTGAACGCCTTAGCGAGGTCCAGATATGCTGTGTGGACCACCTTCCCTTCATCTATGGCCTTGGTGACTGTTTCGAAGAACTTGACCAAGTTCAGGAGGCAAGATCTGCCTTTAACAAAGCCGAACTGGGTGGGCTCCAGTGGCTGGAGGTTCCCAATGTCCTGTTAATGAGCTCCATGATAATGTGTTCCATAGCTTTGCAGACCAAGCTAGTCAAGCTTATAGAGCGATAGTTCCCAGGGTCAGTTGTGGCACCACCTTTGTGGAGTGGTATGACTGTTGCTGTATGCCATTCTTTGGGTACATAGCCTGTAGAGAGACTGAGTTTGAACAGTGATTTGAGATGGGGGGTTAGTTCATTTTAAAGCTCATGTAAGACACATCCTGGGATAGCATCTGGTCCCATTGATGTTGTGTTTTTGGCCTTTGCAAGGGTTGTCTTTACTTGTGTGTCTGAGATATCTGGAGCGCCACATTCTTCTGGGATGGGTGCTAGCCCCTTTGGTGGAGAGGGGGGGGGGTGGTGAGGTTTGCACTGAACTTGTCAGCCAGGATGTTGGCAATGTTGGTTGGTTCAGTGTAGTTATGGCCATTATGCACTAGCTCTGAGCATATCTGAGAGTTTGGCCCTAGACTCTTGACATAGTTAAAGAAAGCCCTGTGGTTATCCTTAGAGTCATTGGCTATTTTTCTTTCGAAGTTAGCCTTGGATGATTTAATGAGGGAGCACAGTTTTTTACTGATGTTAATCAGAGATGCCTTCTTATTTTGGGATTTTTTTCTATCTTGCAGGAATTTCCTCCTTCTGTTGTAAAGTTTATTTATAGCTGGGGTTCACCAGACTGGCTTTCTCTTTTTTGAGGAGTTGGTCTTGGTTTTACTTAGGATGGCTCAGTCCATGCATTCTTGAAGGTGTTCATAGAATGCACTTGTAAAGGATTCTGCTGATGGGTCATCATTTTCCATTTGATTGGGAGCTTTGAAACTTCCCACCTTGGTCTTGAGGAGTGTGAAATTGGCTTTAGAGAAGTTTTTTACCTTGATTTCCTTAACGGGGGGGGGGGGGTCGGGATGTGGATGTCCAGTGTGATTAGTTTGTGATCTGATCTTACCAATGAGGAGTTCACCTCAGGTGTGGAATATAGTTTCCCCATGTTGGTGATGACCAGGTCCAGTATGTTGTCACCTCTTGTGGTAGTGGTGACCAGCTGTTCAAGGGCGTTTGAGTTTATAAACTCAAGGAAGCATTGGGCTAGGGCATTTGGGCTTGAGTAGTTTTCCCAGTCAATGTTTGGATAGTTGAAGTTACCCAGTAGCATGGTGTTGGGTAGAATCTTCATACTTTCTAATGTTCTCAGGAATGCTGCGTGAGGGTCCTGAGGCAAGGTGGGAGATCTGTAGCAAACTATAAATTGAACAGTCAATTTACCCACTGTCAATTGCACTTGGATGGTCTTATCAATAAAGTATATGACTTGGAAAACAGGCAACAAAGGTCAATCATAAGAATCTTTGGCTTGTCCGAGAAAACAGGAGGAGCAGATATAATTTCCTTTTTAAACACATGGATTCCTGAGGTTTTAGATCTTAAAGAAGGCTTTTCATTTGGTTTTGAATGGGCTTCTCGAGCTTTGGGAAACCCAGCTTCAGCTGCAGCTTCATTAACATTAACATCTTCTACACTACCAAGGTCAATAATAATAAAGTTTTTATCTTTCTTGGACAAAGAACTGGTGTTAAAAACTGCGTGGAATAAGAGCCCCATAAAATATAACTAAAACCTTAATAAGTTTTCATAATGATTATTCTGGTAAAGTGCTGAACAAAGGAAAAAAGGTATGACTGCTAATTAAAATACTAAAACAGAAACATATTAAAACTCACCCCCAGATTTACTAATCTTCAGCTAGTCCTGCACGGAAGCGACCATTTAGGAGTAGGATGGCAGCGCTCCATGCATATTAATAATGCGCACTGCCCAAGATCCCAGGCTTACACTGAGTGTGCAAGAGTGCAGGGGGAGTGTCTGAGAGCTCTGCTTTCAGAATAAACATGCCCCCACAATGTAGAATAGCAGAAAGGGGAATGCAATGAGTGAGACTGCTCACAGATGACTGCATTCCCCACCAACAGCCCCCCTTGTGTATAACAGCAACAGAATATAGAAATAAAATGAAAAAAACATTTTTTTAAACATCTGATTACAGCTAATCATAAGTGCGCAGGTGTGCCCATTGCTTAGGTATGGTTAAATCAGCTTAAAAGGCTAAAGAGGATAACAAGGAAGATATATGCAAATGAAGCAGCAGAGCAATAGTTTAGTGGGCAGAGCATTTGCCTTACGAACAGGCATTCCTGGTTTGAGTCCCACTATAGCACATCCAATTTTACATGGCAAAGCACGTTATGACCAATATTTTTGTTGCATAACCCACTAAATAACATATATTTATGAACTGGAGTATTGCAGTAAATGCACATGTGAGGTCTAAGTGTCATAATGAATAAGGCACTAGTAAGCAGGTCTAAGCACCAATAAGCAGTAGTAAGCATATTTAAGCACTAGTAAGCAAGTGTAATCCCATTTGCGCAGCAGAAAGCAATGCCTACACTGGATAAGCAATTCTCAAGCTAACTCTCTGTAAGCAGATGTAATGGCAGGTTAGCAGTTTTTACCATCGCACAAACCCGCTTACAACTGCCCAAAAGTGCCTTAATCACTCTGTATCCAACAGCCCTTGTTCTGCCCATCAACAAAATATGCAGCCGTGCAGGTCTCGAACCCAGGACCATATACGTCATAGTCCTAGTAACTATCCACCAAGCCATCATAGCAGTACAGAAGAATGAGGTAGTAGCAAACAAATCCTCACCATAGTATAACCAAACTGAACATGTGAAAGGCATCAGTATACAATCATACGTGCCATAACCCACTACATAGCATAAATATGTGAACTGGAGTACAGCAGTAAGCCCAGAAGTGAGGTGTAATTGTAATACAGTGTTGAAGTACCAAGTAAAACACAAGGACCCCACAGAGTGCATGTATGCATCAATCAGGGATACCAGGCATACATATAAGGTGTAATGAACAATGCCAAAAAGGCATTATAATGAAAATCTAATGTAACCAATGCTAAGCATTGCACAGGCCAGCTTAGGAGGTGTGAGCAATGAGTAGATCAGCTAACTCATTGTGCCCAGTCGTATACCCCTTTAAACAATGCCGACCTTAGGTAAGCAGGTTAGGGCATAGCTTAACCTTTTCAAAACTGGCCAATCACGGAAAAGTGCAGGAAATCGGCCCTACTTAAACCCAAGAGATGGGAATACATCCCATAACTGGTTGTAGCTTCCCCTTGCAGGCACTATGGCAGTAAGGGGAGAAGGACTGTGCTTCCGGACACAGCACTGGTGCATCCAGGAGTCCAAGTTCATGGCAGGACTCCTAGTTAAAGACCATGCACTGAGACTGCTGCAGAGCCAGTAGCAGGGCTTCCAATATAAGGTGGATACCTGGGACCATCTCGTCTGTGACATCACCAGTGCCACTGGCATACTCCGAACTGGTGAGCAGGTCAGACACCACTATGTCGACCTGAAGCGGCAGAATGAGACCTCTTGGAAGAGTGGCTCCAGGAGGCTAGAGCATCAGGGTATATGCCAGACGTGTGTAAGTATCACCCCAGTATGTGTGTAATAATTGCCAGCTCAGGTATTTCATGGATAGGTTTGGCTAAATATTCCTCTTATGTCCCCCACAGCTGCAACAGAGCAGGCCACGAACCAGGTTGCGATGCGAGGCAGATCAGTAATACTTATGCATTTACTGTCATAGGAAATAAAAATAAAAGTAGTAGTAAATTAATTGCTAGTATAAAACCTGTATTGTTCAAGTCAAGTACTGCATACACTAGAGAATATGTCAGGAAGAGTCTCATATTGTTTGTATATCAATGAAAGTGTAATATCCTGACAAAACAGGTCTAACTGTTGGACTGCATGTGTATACTCCAGTATCATATGGTAATGTAGATTTGCAATAATGTAATAGTACTGTTGTATTAAGCACTGCTACCCACACCAAGCACCATAAATTGAATGTGTAGGATTGCCTGTATATGACAGGTGTAATCCCCAGAGGCCATTTAGTACAACTGAGAGACACATAGACAGTAAAAGGGAAAATGCAGACAACAAAAACCGAATAGCACATGCAACTGAGATGTGAACTGTTGCTTATTTAGCACACACAGCCATGGTTTGAATCCTGCCAGTGGTAGTAGTCTGTATAAAGAATCATACCTCAAAACTGTACATATACATCCAGAATGTCTATTAAAGTAGCCCATATCTATTGTCTATCAACCTGCCCCCCTGTGAAATCAGTGGGATGATCCCAGACGTATAGGCAGCAGACAGGAAATACAACTGATTGACACACATCTATGACAACAAACCTAAAACACTAGCAAATCACCAATACCTTATGCAACTAAGAAACCATGTATGTCCCATTTACACCCCAACTTGTTAAGTTGTGGTCAGAGTGTGTACAGTAACAGAGTGAGATGTATGTGCATAATAGTAATGTGGAACCTGGTACTGTGTGTGGGGACATTCAGTTAGTGCTAATAAACATTCCTCCCACAGGTCTGTCAGATACCAACACTGTGCCCAGAAATACAAGAATGATATGAAGTTGCTCAGAATAATGAGGTATTACACATCACTGTCACCTACACTGTCCTACGACATATAACTGTCTAGGAAATCTGTATAAGAGTGTTGTTATACAAGGTCAGAAAGCATAAGCACAGGGGATTAATAAGACAGAAAGCAGATTGGAGATATACAGCAATATCAATATAGCAGACACAACTGTGATGGACAGTGTTTAAGTTGTAGCAGACACAGCCATGATCTGAATCCTGTGAGTGGAATTAGACTGCATACAGATTCATACCCCACAACTGTACACATGACGCCAGAATGTCCAGTATATTTGCCTGGCTGCCTGTCCCCCTGGTAAGTCTGTGGGATGATCCCAGATGTGTAATCAGTAAACAAGGGAATACAAGTGATTGTCAACCATCATGAGAATATGTGCCACTGTTGCAACCTCCGAAACTGTTAGGAGAGTAATATTTCAAGTATGTCCTATCTATACTCTCATGTTGTCAAGCTGTGACCAGAGTGTGTACAGTGACAGTGAGATGTATGTGCATAATACTAATGTATAATCTGGAACTTTGTGTAGCAACAGTTAGGTAGTGCTAACAAACATTTCTCTCACAAGTACCTTGAATACGAACACTGTGCTGAGAATTACAGATCAATATAACCTGTACTGGTGCTGTCCACCCTGGTATTGTAGGTGATTGTAAGTTTTGCAGTTTCTCTGAATAATAATATATCACTGGTCACTGTCGCCCACACTGTGCTACATAATATAACTGTGTATGAAAGCATGTATATGTGTGTGTCAGGTCACTAATGGTGGAAGAGGGCAATATTCTAGATATTTCCAGGCACACCAGCATGTGGTCAACACATGGCCAGAGTTTGTGCAGAAGGAGATGGATAGCATAGTGCAAAAAATTAACCCAAAATCCAGGTGTATGGTAACAAACAGTTAGACAGTATTAACAAATATTCCTTCCACAGGTATACCAGGTAAGAGGTGTATACTGCAGGTAAAACCGGTTCATGTGTAATGATGACAACAGCCATATCACTGTCCACAATAAGGTTATAGAGTAGTGTAGTAAGACTTGGAAGGTACAAATAACAGCACTGACTAGGAAAGTAATGTGGACTACAGGAATATACTACTTGTTAATTGACATCTTTCTCTCCTTCCACCTTATCTTCAACAGTAATCAGCAAACCCATCCCAACTGGTATGTACTGACTCTGATAATGTCCAATTGTTTGATAAATATTTTAATGATTCCCATGCATGTGCCATATTGAATTATTCCAACATTGCTGGCATGGTGCCATCAATGTACCTGCATGCTGTTCTTATTACCACTGTGGCCCCATATATGCATGTGTTTTTTTTTTGTTATGCGATTGTTCCATATCTGGTGTCTGGGTAAATGGGAATATCTATGCATGCTGTTATACCTAACCCTGGATTGTGTTGACTATCACTAACCCATATATGATGATGAAATCTAAACACTATAGCACACTTGGGAAGTCCGGTCCTAGTGGAATCACCTGTTCCAGCTCAGCTGACTGGGGCACTGGGCAGCAGCATGTCTGGGGACCAACCCTCGATCTCCCTGTCCATTGGTCCTGTACCACTTTTGGGTGGAACTGCCTCAGGGGATGGGGCTCGCCCCACCAGGAGTGGGCAGGGACAGGCATCTGTCACCCATTGCCAGTTTGGGGTCATGGTGCATAGAGCAATCAATGAGCAGTTCAGTGATCGTCTATGCCAACTCAAGGGCCATGTGTCATGATTAGAGAGTCAGCCTGGCTCTGCAGCTCAGCCCCAGCACAGCCACCTTTGGGGCTGTGTAGGTGCAGTGGTGATTGCCCCTGGGTGGGGACCTCAGTCCCATTGTTACCACTAAAGGCTTGTGGGCTTCCGATATCCCAACACCCCTCCCCATCAAGGTGTTTACCCCAACATGTGTCATATACTGCCCCTGTTTGCATCTTGTGTGTCTTGTCTGTTAACTTACAAAACCTACCTCCCCAAATATACCTACTCCCTCTCCCCAACATCCCACTATCACCTGAAAAACAAAACAAAACAAAGGGCAATCTGTTCCCACAAAAAATTTCACCCCATACATAGTAAGACACTGTCCGGTTCAATTCACAGCTAGAGCGACTTCTGCATGGAGACATGCGTGAATGGGCGTACCTTCGTTGAAGGTTGTGCATCAGGGCTGGTAACTTGGCACATAAAAATCAACAACCAATCATTAGCGGACCAGAGTTCCGCTGTGGCAACCCCTAATTGGGAAAAGTTGAAAAACACAAACATAGCTGTCCATTTCACACGTGTCCATTGGACACATGTATTCTGGTCTGATTGGAATCACAACTTATTAATGTTGTCCTCATGCCTCTCCCAGGGATTTGAGTATCCAAATCTACCTCCAAATTCAGTGTATATGCACAACTGTGTGCTGTCGAAGAAAAGGGCAGATATGGACCTTCCCTACACCCTTCCTACACATCCCTAGTTATTTTCCCTACTGTCTTTCCCACTTTGTGCCCATTTTTCACCACTTTCCTATCAACCTTTTTTTCTTTACTTTTAAAAGAAATTAGCACAAGGTTAAGTGGGAGAATGCACGTTTAAGTAGCAGTAAGCGGGTCTAAGCCTGTTTGCATGGGGGTAAGCACTGCCTACAAAGATTAAGCAATTTAGAAACTGAGTATAAGAAACTGTAACCGGAAGTTAGCAGTGCTTGCTTCTGTGCAAACCCATGCAAACCCACTTACAACTGCTTTACAGTGCCTTAATCACTCTGTATCAAATGCCTCGTGTTCTGCCCAGCAACAAAATACACAGCCTCTGCAAGTTTTGAACCCAGAACCCTACACACCACAGACAAAGCGATTTACCACTTAGCCATGCCAAATATGCATAAATCTGATGTTTTCAGAAACATATCATCCAGCCCAGTCATGCAACAGTACAGAGAATATGTATATCAACATTTAGATGTATGTGTGTGTGTAAATCTATTAATAGCTAAACAGATACAACATATCTATATATGTATATATATATATATATATATATATATATATATATATATATAGAAATATATGCATATATATAAATATATATGAACATATACACATACAAATGCCTACATTGACACATATATATGTCTACACCTATATGTCTACATATACACAGCAAGTTACATATATGTACGCAGATATATATCTATGTAGGTATATATGGACATATTTATATATATATCTAAGCAGATATATATATATATATATATATATATATATATATATATATATATATATATATATATATATATGGCCATACGTCTGTAGATAGCAATGGTAGATTAACAAAAACATATATGTCCATATGCACGGTTAATGGGGTTGAGATGCCCCAAACAATATACGTCATGTACGAATAGGCATACCCCCCCCCACAGCCAAACATGTCTGCCCTGCAATACACTACCAAGTGTTGCAGATCCCATAACCAAGACCTGACATGATATGGGCACCTGTATGATGTCAGGCTGGTATTTGTAACATATCATGCAGTATAGTCTGCCTCCCATAGGAAATGTAAAATGTGGAAGCTATCAACACCCCCAGGATACATATACACAGACACATATATGCAGATACAGATATACATATATATATATATATATATATATATATATATATATATATATATATAAAGATATACATGTGACTACACATACACACTCAGAGATATATGTAGAAGGTGCACACAATATGGAACAGCCACTATGCCTACGGTAAACTCCTGAACAACTGGACACTGTATGGGCCACCCATACAAATGACAATCATTGCCTGCAACATATACCCACAGAGAGGTCATAGGAAAAACACCACACGCAGGTTTGCAGAAATGGAAAACCTTTATTTGTGTACTATTACTGTTCTATATGCCATTTCATATAGCTGTTCAGACACTGACATCCATATAAACAGAGTAATGCAACTATGAAACAGTTATACTAATACAGTAGTGCGGAAAGGTTCAAAACTGTTGCTGTCCAGGCCAAGCCCTTCAAATTGTACAATATTAAAGACAGACTGGGCCACAGGATACCAAACAATCAACAGTAAGTAATGCAGGTGTATAGTTCAGCAGCCTCTATCTACACTCTGTACAGAACACTAGGTAGTAAAGACTTCAGTTGACCAAATGGGATGTAACTGTTACATAACAAGGCATAACTGACACCATCACAAGCACACTGACAAACAGAACAGTCTATATGGCAGGAGGCAGTAGGCCTGCATTAACCAAATTTATGTAAGTAATGTAGATTGTGAAATATATGGTACTGTACATCCAGATGCCTTAAGGCAGCTCACCCCTGATACCCCCACATTTTGTAACAGCCTAGGTCATTTATGGTGCATCCCCCCTAGAGTCAATAATACAGGGCCATATACCACTATTATATACACTGGCCTCTAGAGTACATAAGGGCACACATGTATTGTGTAGGTGAAGCCCAGACATATATGGCACCAGCCCCACCGTATGTGTGGGAGATACAGCAGCAGTGGACTGATGGCAGCAATGGCAGTGTGATATACTTACATCCGACTACAGAACAACCCCTGACAGCATGTCATTTGTGCAAAGCTTGGCATGTAGGTGGAGGACAGAGGCTGGAACACAGGCCCATATGTGGAAAACTGTTGCCATACACTAACCAAGTTGCTGGTGTTACAGGATAGTTACAGGATAGTCTGCAACATTCCCTTAGTCAGGGAATTGAGGTTAGAAACATAAATGGATGTAGCCATGTACTGCTTGCATTCAACACACACAATGCCAGTGAAATATCTGACACAGGACTTGTGTTGTGGACAGACAAAACATGATAGACAGACCTTTGGCCACCAAGAGGATAGTGCCACAGTTGGGAGCTATGCAGACAGTCTGCTTTCCAAGGTAAACTAGTATGTATACACACACACCCTGTAACACCAGCACTATACAAAGCATAACACAACTCTACTCACACTCTGTGTGTAGTTCTGGAATCTCCTACAAATATGTAGCTGGCCTGAGTGTGCCGGTTCTCCTGTAAGAGGTATTGCTACCTGCTGTCTGTAACATTGATGCCCAATCACAAGAAGGATGTCCATCACACAGGAAAAGTAAAGGGACCACGCCCACATGATATAGGGATTTATAGTAGGTGGTTGCCATGACAGTGGTAATTGGAAGTACTACACAGCAAGCTGCATGCAGTTAGCAAGTCTAGGGCACTGGTTGGTGCAGAGGCCATCACCTGATCAAGTGCATCACCTACTAAAGCCAGGCTGCAATCTACTCAAAGCAGCTCAATCCATTTACTGGAGAGAGAGGGAGAGAGAGAGAGAGAGAGAGAGAGAGAGAGAGAGAGATGAGAGATAAAAAAAGTAAAAGTGAATGTGAAAGCGAAAGCAGGAAAGAAATTAAAGCTCATTAAACTAACAGCTGAAGATGCAGGCATTTAGCAAGCTGCCATTCATAAAGGCATAATTCCCACAACAGGTATGTGAATTATATGTACATGTATTAGAATGTAGTACCTTGTCCATCATAACTGGATAGATGATGTGGAATGAGTTATATGTGCCATCAGGTGTTGTTGTGATAATGTTCAACTGAACACCTGCTATGGACAATAGTGGATGTACCTGTGGGTAGTGGGCCATAGCTGTTAACTGCGCAGGTCAGCACTGATAGACAAGATGTAAGCCATCATAGTGTGTGTTGCGTAATGGGAAGTATGTATATTATGTGGCCAATAGCTGGATTTGGAAGTAATGCCATTATGATGGACATGTGGGAGCCATGGCCCACCACTGGCAGGATACTCAGGTGAATCTGTATTGTAGCATGCCAGAATGCCATAGGTGTGTAATAGGGTTACCTGCAATCAGGTATCACATATACCCCACTAATGTCAGGCTGTGTCCAAATGTGGCATCTGTCTGTGTTGTAGCAAGGCAGAACAGTGCAGCTATGCAGGAAGGTATTGTGAGATTGTGGAGCTGATGTCTGAATGTACCCCACATATAGGTATGCATATGTGTACATATGTCACATATATAATATATAAGGATATATATGTATATCAGCATGTATGTCCAGAAATATACATATACCCATGTGTAGACATATATATGTGCACATATATATATATGACATCACATATATCTACACATATATAAATATATACCTATATGCACGTCTACATATGTACAAACACACACACAAACATATATGTATGTAAAGACATGTCCCCTATATCACAACCACAGTGATGTGTGCTATGTGTGAGGCAGCAGCACACATAGCAATGCACACAGATATCTACAGCTGGCAGTGTGTGCACCATGGATGAGTATGTCACATGTTATTCTCTTGTTGGCACCACATTGCCCCTGTCTGTGAAGTATGCAATGAGAATATGGGGAAGTATGGCAGGTACACATGTGGAGGTGGTCAGGATAGGTAGATATAGAGGACAGTCTGCAGGGGTGGTATGTGACACATGTGGTGGGTAAACACCATGGATGGTGTGTGTGGTCTGTGATGTGGACGTCCCATGATCCCCAATATTGGGCACAATGGGAACAAGCCCCTCACCACTGCCACTCTCAACAGCAGTTCACATCCTGAAGGTGCCTGGTCTGGAGGCTGAGCAGGAGAAGCATGTTGGCCATGTGAATGTGTACTGGGTGCCTCAGACTGATGTAGCACATCCCTCATGTGTCTGTGGAGCCCAATATGGAATGGACCCTAGACATGAGCTCAGGAGGCAGGAACATATCTGTGTGTGCCCTGGGTTGGGCAACATCCCCTGGGTGATTCAACCTGATGGTATTGCTGTAACAGTACACAGGGAGGCCCCAGGTTGTGACACACATGTGATGTGGCCAGGTATCATGGGCAGATTGGTGTGGAGAGGTGGAACAGCTGGCCAATAGAACATATACATGTTATTGTGTCACTGTTATAGAACATGTGTTGGTAGTAATAGTCTACACAATCCCGGTACATGTCCAACAGCATGCATAGATATCCCCAATAACACAGACTGTCAGATTTGCAGCAATCTCAGAGGAGCCATACCACAGGCATATATGTAACCATAGTGGCCCTGACAATGGTATGCAGGTGAATAGTCTGTAACAGACCAGCAATGATAGTGTCCACACAAGGGACAAGGCCACAATCACATAGCAGAAAGTGTGGTGCAATACCAAATCTGTCCAAATGGTAGTTAAGCTGTAGTGATACCTAAAGAGTTGTGTGTACAGTCTGTTGAAGCTGATATGGTGGGGTGTGACAGAGATGTGTATTACGAATTGTGGTAACCTTGCCGTATGAGTTGTTCAGACCTGTTTCCATCTTTATGTCTTTCAGTCAAGATAGCACATGTATGGTTGCCCACCTTTTCCAATGCTGAGAATGACGTGGTGATAGCACACATAATCCAGCACTATCCACTGTTGTTTGGTAGACATGCAATTGAGCAGCAGGAGTGGACTGCCCTGTGGAATGACTTAGTCCACAGGGTCAATGATGTCGGACTGCACAACCACAGTTATGAGCAAGTCCGGCATCATTGTACTGACCTGCTTCTCAATACCCATCGGCATGCTACTGCAGCCCAGGGGGATCACCTCGCCACAGGGGGCAATGCCATCCATCCCCCCTGACACATGTGGAGAAGCTCCTGGCCAGCCTAATGACACCTTCCTGCCCAGAGCACCAACAACCACTGGACCCCTGTGTAGGTAAGGGCACAGGGCACATCAGTAGACCACTGTTGGGAAAACATCCGCATTGGTACAGGTAGCTCATGCATAACTGACATGTCATAGATATATTGTGTTGCTGCATTGTAGTGATAAACAGATGCCCAGATGAGGTAGTATTGTGTGAATTTACTGTTGATGCATGGTAGTACTGCACCCAGCCTGTAGCAGTGCCACAGGTGTGGCCACTGACATTGCATCTCTCACCCTCATATGTAGGTCCCTCTGGGATAACAACTAGGCAGCCGCCTGTAGCTAGTGACTATGTTTTATGTAGATGCATGCCAACACACCGGGCAAGTAATGGAGATGGTATATTCTATGCACACTTCTAACACACTTACCCTGAATGCATTCTGTACATGTGCATGTATTGTTGCTGTGAAATGCACAGTCTCACAGGGGTGACCATGATGGAGTATTGGAAGGGTATGTCACACACCTGCAAGATAACTAACATCCTGTCATTGTGTAATGTGTCAACAGAGAGTAACATATTGTTGGCCTACAGTAGTAACATGTTCTGAACAACACCCATATAGATTGCAACACCAGTGTATATACCTGTAGGACAATGCCAACCACTGCAGAGATACACTATGGCATAAGGCAATACAGTAGTCCACATTATCAGATGGGTCTATAATGCAACATGTGGTGTTCAGCGTAAGGGACACTGCAAATTGACACAAATGTGTAGGGCTTACCTGTCATGCATCTGCATAAAAGCTGAGGGAGGGGGGTCTCAGCATGACACACCAGTGCACTACAGCAGAGATCCTAAGGATGGTAGAATGGCTCTATCTGCACATAGTCAGGTTCAGGACCTGTGGCAGCCGTAACCCTACCCACACAGCAATAGTGATGGCATTGTGTGAACACCATGGGATGTGCACATAAGTAGACCTTGCAATTATGCAGAATAGGGGGACATGTGTAGGGCAGACTGAACATACACTGGCAAATGCAGATGGCCCACACTGGTATACCCCTGCCATGAGCATTGACTGCTGTAGTCCACATAAGAGATGTGATAAACTGTCATGATAAGGGTGTGCACACATATGCCCACATGGTGTGTATGCATTGTGGTCAGCAGCCACACACCTAAGACAATCTGTAGACACTGCATGTGACAGTACAGGACATATGTCACATACCAGGCTTGTGTACTGCTAAGATATGTGGTGATGTGGTCCCATGGCAGATCAAGGATGTGTGTGTAAAATCAATAAAGGTGGGGGATGTTATGTGTGCATTTGGATGATATGTAGTGTGACATACCAACATATACACATTTACAGACACATAACAGCCAGAAACACATCTGAGATACCAGGGCCTAGCACTGCTAACTACCTTGACCATGTCTCCAATGTATTACAGGTAGGCTGCCCACTTCACATGTTTAACTGGCTTGGATTGTGGTAACAGTTACCTGTATGATTGATGGTGATAGTGGTAACCATAACATGGTACATGGGACATATACCTGGTGCACCTTGGTGTAATAACAGTGTACACAGCACCCACATCCCCCACTGGATATTGTACTCCTTGAAACCCATAATGACACTCTGCCATACCCATCATCACACATTGGCCACGAATGCGAAACAACCCATAGTATACCCCGACATTGGTACTACAGGGACATGCATCTCATTCACATGCCACATGCGTAGTAGGGCATCAATCAAGCATAGGTTGTCTGTACATATCCCAGCTGGATACCTGCCATCTGCACATCTGTACAGGGACTGAAAGTCTTCAGCTTGGCAGGTAGCTATGCAGTAGCATGAGTGTGTTGACAGACCAGTAAGGAGTATATACTGTGACACAGCTCACACACCAGGGATACAACAGAGAGAGCATTGGTGTCAAGCCATGCTCACAGGTGTGCCTGTTGTCAGTACTACAATAAGCACTTTGCTCTTGCGTGGGTTAGCACTGTCAACAGTAGTACTGCCATGATACACTACATGCCAGTGTGACAGCACATTCCCTGGGCTACTACACCTGTATGTCACATGTTCACATGAATAACCATGCTATACAGGCCTCATATGTCTGTGTCGTATGCATGACACTCACACCCCTTGCAACTGCAATGGCTGCACATAGGTGCATGTATTGTACATGGCATTACATACACGTATTACAGGTAACAAGGCTGGGTTATGTGTCCTGGTTACCAGGGCTAAGCTATGCTTAGCAAGTATCAACATTGCTGCAATATAACAGCTAAGCTGATTTGCTACTGGTAAGCGCTGCCTACATTGTGTAAGTGCCCGTACGTTTACCCATAACTTAGCACGCCTTAGCTTTGGGCAAACCTGCACAAACCCACTTAAAGCTGCTCAAAACTGCCTTAACCACTCTGTATCCGACAGTCCTTGTCCTGCCCAACAGAAAAATAAACAGCCCTTGCAGGTATTGAACCCACGACCCTTTCCACTGAAGTCACAACACTTAACCACTACGCCATGACCACTGTGGAGATGGTGGTTGTTTTACCAATATAGCTGTCAATACACATATTGAGTAGTATTGTACAATTGCCTTTAGTTCCTAATTTGTGTAGTCCTTGTTATTAATATGACTTTTGCCGCATATATGTTGTTTTCTCATTATGGGCACATAACAGATACACACAGTGAGATACATGTGGGAAGGTATACACAACCATGATGTTTACTCATGACAGGAAAATGGTTGCATACATATCATAGGTGTATTTATGTCTACATGTACATACACATGTATACTCATACATATGCCTGTATGCACATCTATATAGTGCTATATATATATGGCCATGTGTATATCTCTTCGTATGTACATATGTATATATGTACATATGTATATCTATATATATATATATATATATATATATATATATATATATATATATATATATATATATATATATATATATATATATATATATACATATGTGTATATGTAGGTTTACGTAAATGTATATATAGATATATGTGTATATAGCTATATATGTATGCACATCCTATGTGTACAGATATGCCTAGTTATGTTGGTATATATATATATATATATATATATATATATATATATATATATATATATATATATATATATATATATATATATATATATATATATATATAGATAGATAGCTATTACTATATGTGCATACATATCTATTCTGATATACCTACTACTGTCAATATATCTGTAGATATCCATACATATATGTGCATATGTATCACTATCTGTATAAGTGTAGACATATATTGCTCTGTATATGTCTATATCTGGGTGTGTATATGTATCTCTCTCTCTCTCTCTCTCTATATATATATATATATATATATACATATACCCATTTATATGTGTCGATATGTATATGTGTAATTATATATTTAGATATCTGGATAATTATATGTACATATATTTTCACCATATGTCCTGAACATGGAGTGTAGCCCTACCCCAGCCCCTATAGTCCCAACTTCGTAGTGCATGGGGATGAGAGGTATGTATAGCAGGTATATTAGTAGACTATTGCTACTGTAAATGGGATTGTCTTCACAGACTTGGTGTGTGTGGGAGGTCACATCTGCTTTTCACATGTGCGCCATTGGCTACTGACACACATCCTAAGGACATCATTGTACAGTACCACTGCTAGCACATAATGCCCCTGTGGACTGAAGCAGAGATATTGGCCAATATATGTGGACATTCTGACACACTCTGTACAGTCCAGAGGTATACACAGAATGCCTTAGTGCAATACATGTGGACCATGCCTGACAATATCAATGTTAACAGCCATGTAGATGGGTATAACACATAATGACTGGTATACATTTGCTACCATAGGTTATGCATTCACACCCCACTGTCTGTCCTGACACATAATAACCGGTGGTACAGGGGTGCCATGGCTGCATACTACCCACTAGATACTGACATACATCTGTACAGCATCACACTGCTCTGTCTCACATGCATGACTGTTAAGGGAGGCCAAGCAGCAGTACATCTGGCAAGTATCTGGACATGACATCTCACTGGGTAAGTACACTAAGTTGCTAGGCATGTAACAATGCACTGTGTAGGCTACAAAGATAAGATACACCCATGTGAAAGTGCATAACCACAAGCAATGTAAACTCAGCCACAGCCACATATGGTAAGCTAGCATAATATTACAGTATACGGAGTATTTGTTCAACACTTTCCTCATGTGTGCCACTCACAGACTAACCCTACATATACTGGGCTGCTACACATTTTCATCTGATGCCTGTCTGTGGTATGGGACCAGGGTCGGCCTTAGCCGAAATGACACCCTAGGCGAAGTAGTGCTCCGATGCCCCTTAAGCTCCACCTATACCACACTCATGAAACACCCCTATTTGAGCCATATTCACTGGGTCATTCCCTAAGAAAGCCACTCTAGTCATTTCCTTAAATTATTTAAATGCATAGGAAGAAAAAGATACCTTGTAATGTAGTTAAACTACAACTACCTTTGCATATGTATTTTCTAATTGAAATACCAGAGCCAGATCATGGTCAAATAGGGTTCTAGGAAGGGTAATAGACCACCACCTCAGAGCAGCCCCTCCTGCAGCAGCCCCCCCCCCAGCCATTCCAGTGTTACATTATTTGGTTATCTCACCAGTTACCACGAGTATGTTCTATTATTTGCTTCTACAATGATTACAGATATTAAAATAAAGTAGCACAAACACAGATAGCTATTTGCTAAACAAACAATACAGTCTCACAATGAAAACAGACTTAGCATGAGCAGTAAACTTGTCTGCCCTTGAAACTCATTCATTGAAATGGCAAAACTTAACATTCATTGAAAGCATGAAAACCCACATTCATAGAACTGCATCTGGTTGGTGGAGAATTAATTTTACCTTTGGGCTGTTTTCAAAACAGACTGCTTGCACATATTTTTTTTAGGGCCATGCATACCATGTATTTATTCATTAATTCACTTTCCTGATTGTATCAAATTATATTCCTTGTATAACACAGCACCACTTGTTAGAATATGTTTTAAATTTGTAGTTTTAAACATTCTTTTAATAAGCAATGAAACAAAATTTATGAACCAAACACTATGCATTTCAGAAATTTTCAACTATAAAGGGCCACTCAAGACTTCTATCATTACAATCCACCAATATTACTCAACACACACAATCTCTACAGAAGTAAAATCATCTGAATTCCACATTAAAGAAATCTGTAACTAATGAAGAGGTTGCTACTGGCAAACAACTTAACTTTACATATCAATGTTATCTACAAATTCAGTGCCTGCTGCCCTTGAAAAATTAATTGCCTATATTACATTAAAAAATTGGTAAGTTAGAAATATTGCAATAGGAGATTAACAAGTTCACAGTCATTAGGTATCTCATACAAAATACCATATTCAGGAGTGTAGAACCCCTATACCCCTTATAATGCACCAAACAATCATATAGGCACTGCATAGCAGCAGTCCATCTACATGGTGTGGGAGTGGAATCCACAGCCTTCTGCACCAGAGGCAATTATGCTACTAACACTGCTTTCACATTCTACAACACAGTGTGCCATTTGATAAACAAAATACAGCTAGTTGCACACTGAAAACATTTACACTTGCTACAGTGTGCTAAATTTGTAGTTCTGAACATTTTTCCAGTAAGTAATGAAACAAAATGTATGACCCAATAAAGACAAACTTGCCCATTTCAGAACATTTTCACCATAAAAGTCCCCTCAAACAGTATCAGTCAATAAGCACAATCTCTGCAGAAGTAAACATCATCTGAATAATTCTACATTAAAGAGATTTTTAACTAATGAAGATGCTATTACTGGCAAAGAACTTTACATTCCACTGTTCCATCTACAAATTCAGTGCTTGCTGCCCTTGAAGAATTAATTGTCTGCGTTGCATTAAAGAAAAAAAATGGTACACTGATAATATTGCAATAGAGAATGACTGATAAACAGACAAGTTCATAGTTACTAGGCATATTAAACAAAGGATGGCACACTAAGGAATGCAAAACCCGTATCCCCTCTTAAAATGCAACAACTAAATCGGCAACTAGGACATTACATGCCATGCCTCCATAACTCTCAACCTCTTAGCACAAGAAATCATGACAAAGCCTAAAAAATGGGGGGGGGGGTTCAAAGGCCCCCAAACTGGGTCAGATTATAAATATGGCTCTTATAGACTTAGAAAGTTGTTAGAATAACAGCATTTGTCTTAGCATGCATTTTCTGAAGGAAATGAAGGCTGAAAATCAAATGCATTATTGACTGACATTTCACCTCAGTGATCTATCAGATCAAATATTTTAGATGGACAAGACAAAAAATGTAAGGCAAAATCTGGCAACTATACAACATTATGGACAATGGAGATCTATATCTCAGCACTCTATCAATGGATACATGGGCTTTGGGGAGAAGGAAACTGACCAGGGGTGTTAGCTGTAAGAAAAAAGTGATAGCTGTGGGGAGGGGTAAACTGTGTCTGTGTGTGTGTGGGGTGTCAAATAATAGGTTGAGAGCTCTGATCTTCAGTAATACAGTGCCCCACTCACTGTAAGATTCATCAAAAAAGGAAATCTTAAATCACAGCCAGTTTTTCACCTGCAGCAATCCATGAAGAAAGACTGTAATGTTTACTCTTAAGAGAAATTAAAAAAAATGCTGCCATACATTTCTGCTACCTGCATGGAGTTTATATGCCTCTCCTCCCACCTAACACATAAAACATGTTAAAATTTCTCCATACCTCTCAACCAGCTTCCAATATCAGATCCAAAAGATGCAGGTCTCTGTAAGCAAGAGTGATCCCCACATTTCCAAACGCCCGGTGGTGCTCAGTAACAGAGGTTAAGGAAGTAGAGAACCTAACTGAAAACAGTCGCATTGTTACATTTCCATGATTATGCAAGGAATGTCATTAAAGTCTTTTAACTGATTATTGGAATTAGTGTGCTTTGTTGTGTAAGTGGATTGTGCCAGCATTTGGACAGCACTCTGTAGAATATAGAGTGGCAATATTGGTTTGTTAAAGAAAAGGACTTTACCAAATGCTGTAAGTTTGATTAGATGGATAAGGTGTGTTCCATTGCATTAAGAACTGTAAGGTGGGATACCAATGAAGTTTGCAGATATTATAGGCTGTTTGAGGTTTGAAATTGTGATGATGTGTCAAATGACTGTTCGCCATGATAGCTTCCAAAAGGGGATACTGCCAGGTGAATAGGAAGATTATTTCCAAATCTGGAAATCTAGTCCTATAGCTGTTCTAATTTTGAGACTAAGGTATCTGGAAAATTTGTTTGAATGCTAGTAAATAGGTTTTGGGTGTAATGACTAACCAGTGGCCGTTGAGGAAGGGTTTCACATGATGCAACATTTCCAGCTTTTGATTTTTGTTGAGGGCTAAGCAATGACCGGGAAAAGCCGAAAACAACAACAACTTGCAAAAGTGCCAGCAGCTTCTGGGGTGGGGGGTGGGGACTGAAATGCACAGTGAGACAGAATAGCTGCTATTTCCAAACACACAAATTCAGAAACACACACACACAAACTTTCTCTCGCGCACAGAAGCCCAGTGTAAACTACACAGACACATGCATACACTTACCTTCTTTTTAATCTAATTGCCACATGCGCACACATGGCGTTAACTCTTCTGCTTGTTTAATTTCTGCTTGTTCACATCTACGTCTGTGTACATGGATGTGACACATGCATGCATGTTCCCCCTTAAAGGAGAAGACTCCACTACCATGGAGTGTAGTTTTTTTTTTTTTTTTTTTGTTAATTCTTAAAGTCCTGGCCAAACTGCAGCTGGTATAAAAGTAGGAGGGGCGCTCACTTCCCCTCCTCCCTATGATTCCGGCGCCCATGGCTTATTTTGTTTTAATTAATTTACTTTCTTATTATGCATTCGCATACTAAGAACAGAAAATTCATTAAAATAAATAAGCACAAATTGCGCCCTTTACAAGACGGTCCGGTACAGTGCCCTAGGCAGTCGCCTAGTTCGCCTATGCCTAAGGCCAGCCGTGTATGGGACATGTGTGTGTGTATGGCCCTACAAACATGTAAGCCAATACGGTAACATACAGTGGAGCAGCATGTAACATAGATAGGATGGGACCTAGAATAATGACATCTACCACAGTATGTACACAGGCCAAAGTACATATTAACAATACACACACTATCAACATTTAGCATAAGTACACAGAACTCAGTACTTTACAAACAACCACAGAATGTCCAGGTTATGTCATCAAATATAGCCCCTACTGTACAAAACATGTGTAGCAGTCTGATATCTCACTGGCTTCTTATCAGATATGATGAAACTAATTATGGTGTACAGCACATATGCACCTCTTAATGCATGACATATGTACAAAAGTTGACAGAGTTGTGGCTGAAAGCACATACACAGGGCCAATATTGACATGTTGCTGTGATAACCTCATGCATTTACTGTTGTAACAGGGTTTGTTGCAACATATGTCCTATGAGTGATATGAAGTCAGTAACTGTCACGGCTTTCACCATCTACAGACTGCAATCCTCACTCTACCTTCTGCAGTTCACAGATAGATGATCTGTGGGTAACACATGACACCAAAGGCACAACACACTGCCCAGTCAGCAGATGACCCTACAGATTGGGATTCCTCATAAACATAGAACTGACATGGCAGGTACTAAAACATGCATGGCAGCCATATCCACACACACACACACACACACACACACACACACACACACACACACACACACACACACACACACACACACACACACACACACACTGTTAAACCAACATTACTCCAAATGCAGTATAGCAGCACTTACCGTGTGTAGTTAGGTCAAGCACATTCCCTCCTGTGTGTTGCCTTGTTTCCACAGTGTATGTTGTTAGAGGTAAATCCCCAATCCATCTGAGATGCTGTTTGCGAAACAACAGATCTAGTTCCTGCTCACAGTGAATGAAAAGGGCCAACACCAACATGATGTTCCTAGATGTTGGAGTGTGTTTCCATGCAATGGGCTATGGGAATGCTATCACAGCTGTTCCACATGCAATCAGCTAGGGGAGGGCTGCAATTTGTGCAGAGACCATCAGCTGATCATGAGCATCACAAAAAATGCACATGCTGCTGCCTAAGCAAAGCAGGTGTAGGTCTCAACATCCACCAGAGAGGGAGTGAGAGAGGCAGACAGAGGCAAATACAAGTCAGGGAGGGGTGCGAGAGTAAAACTTAAGCATGTTTGTGTCACACACCTACCAGCACAGGGTATCAACCCCCTGATGACTATGTACTGCTATCACATTTCTATGCAGTTATTGGATGCACCACATATGTTACATGTTGTGGAGCCCTCAGAATGTATATGTGATCATGAGTGACATCTGCAACAGGGGATATGGTAGCTATATGGTAGGTGTAGTACATGTGCCTGTCTGGATGAACAGGTGCCAGTGTCAACACAGCCACATTCTCACAGCGTCACACACACATTGACACACTTGGCAGGGCCAGGAATACAACCCATCACTAGTGAGATTGCCACAACACATTACTGTGCAGGTATCATATGCACCACAGGGGTCCTACAGAGGTTATATGGTCAAAGGGTATTGAGAGGTGTCTGACTTCAGACAGCATGCTGCAGTATGCCAGTGGGGGGTTGTAGTGAGTGTGAATGCAAACATACGCATCATACAACACACACACACACACACACACACACACACACACACACACACACACACACACACACACACACAGTGCCAGTACTGACATGCATGGGTGCATTGATTCATGGGTGTGTAGTGGTCAACTGTGCCAGATGGCTATACAAGGCTACGTGATGGGTACACCTTGGCATAAGGCCACATGACAATGGTCTACATTGTGGCTCAGAGGTGTAGATTCTAGAATTGCCCACACAGGTGTGTATTGTATTCACCATCCAGTCACCTGGATGACTAATGCGTTTGGGCAATGCTGTTCATTGCTTCCCATGTATGTGTTCCTTAGTCCATGACATGGATGGTGTCTGTGATGTGCACACCTCCCACATGCATGTACAGTGAAATGTGGAACTGTACCTGGGGTGTCTGGCCCTTTTTTGTTGTGTACACAGATTATCATCACATGTGCCAGTCCTGGCCTCATGTTGCAGGAACTGGTAATGGACAGCAGGTTTATCCTGCACCGACTTTGATAGCATGCTAACGTCATTTCCTGGTGTCATCTGTCCATACAGGGCATGTTTACAGGCATGGTATGTCCTTTGTGGGTCACATTTGATGGCACCACAGGTGTTGCAGGTGTCCAGTGGGGAACATGGGGAAGGTGCACTGTCTGCATGTACGTGCCTATTGGACAGATGGACAGGATGCCATGCCCTCTGTAGGCTACTGCAATCACTCCATAGTTACTACCAGTGGGCAATATGCAGTGTACTACCAACATAGCGGTTGTTGCCTAGGCAAGTGTGTATGTGTGTGTGTGTGTGTGTGTGTGTGTGTGTGTGTGTGTGTGTGTGTGTATGAGGCATGGGTTGAGAGTGTTGTCTGGCTAATACTAGGGTTGCTAACTTTGTTTGCCTGGCCTTGATGTTATATGTATGAGTATGGATCTGCACCCCAGCCTCTCAGCTATTTCACATCTGTTATCCCTGTATGGAAGACATTGTGATATATACTAGGGCCACCATATGAGAAATTTTCAAAACCCGAACCACATTGTTCCCAGTTGTTATGCACTCACCTACACAAAGGATGCGAGTTACAAACACAGACGCACAAACACACACACATGTCATGTCTGGGATTAGAACTCCTACCTAACTATTTTATTACACTACAGTAGTACACAATCATAGTACATGTCATGCAGATTACTGGAGTACTCCTTCCCCAAAGGTATATTTCACATTTGATGACATCAACAGGATTGCCAAAGTAGGGCATTCGAATTGTAGTGAGTGTGGCTAGGCTAAAATGCACTGCTCACTACACAGACATTGAAAAACACGCAAAAAATCCACAACTGACATGTGTGGGTACAGAAACCCTAACAGGGGTCTATATCACACTACAGCATTAAGCTGTTATAGGATGTAACATGAGGTATATTTCACAGTGAATGACATCAGCAGGATTGCCAAATAGGGCATTTGAATTGTAGTGAGTGTGGCTAGGCTAAAATGCACTTCACACTACATAGACATTGAAACACACACAAAACATCCACAAGCAACATTTGAGGGTATAAAACCGCTAACAGAAGTCTATATCATACTACAGCATGAAGCTGTTATAGGCTGTACCATGGGGATTACTGGAGAGCTCCTTCCCCAAAGGTGTATTTCACAGTGAATCACATCAGCAGGATTGCCAAAGTAGGGCATTTGAATTGTAGTGAGTGTAACTAGCCAAAAATGCATTTCTCCCTACATAGACATTGAAACAAAAACATAACATCCAGAACTGCCATGGGAGGGAATAGAACCCTACCTGAGTTTTATATCACACTTCAGCAGTACACAGTTATGGCACATGCTACAGAGATCACTGGGCTATGTTCTTCCCAGAGGTGTATTTCTAGGTGGATGACATCAGCAGCCTTATCAAAGTATAGCATTTGAAATGTATGTAGTGTGACTACCGTAAAAAACATTGCTCTCTATACAGACAGAGTCAGACACACACTTGACATGTCTGGGATTATAATACCTACCTAACTAACTTATCATACTACAGCAGTACACAGTTATAGGATGCGCTATGGAGATTACTGGGCTACAACCTTCCCAGAGATGTATTTACACACACACACACACACACACACACACACACACACACACACACACACACACACACACACACACACACTTGCCAAGGCTGGTATTAGAACTCCTCCCTAACTATTTTATCACACTACAGCAGTATGCAGTTATGGCACACGCTATTGAGATTACTGGAATACAACCTTCCCAGAGTTCTATTTCTAGATGGATGACATCAGCAGCCTTACCAAAATAGAGCATTTGAATTGTAGGGAGTGTGACTACCCTTAACAGCATTGCTCTCTACACACACACACACACACACACACACACACACACACACACACACACACACACACACACACACACACTTGCCAAGCCTGGGATTAGAACTACTCCCTAACTATTTTATTACACTACAGCAGTACACAGTTATGGCACATGCTACAGAGATTACAGGGATACAACCTTCCCAGGTATGTATTTCCAGGTGGATGACATCAGCAGCCTTACCAAAGTCGAGCATTTCAATTGCAGGGAGTGCGACTACCCTAAAAAGCATTGCTCTCTACACAGATAGAGACAGACAGACACAAGCACTCACAGTTGCCATGTCTGGGATTTGAATTCCTACCTAACTAATTCATCACACTACAGCAGTACAAAGGTTTGGGATGTTCCACAGAGATTACTGGGCTACAACTCTCCCAAAGGTGTATTTCACAGTGGATGACCTCAGCAGGCTTGTCATAGTAGGGCTATGGGGAGGGCAGTTTATGTGCATGGGCTATAACCCATTCCTCTAGAGGTTGACACACCACATGCGGGCACACACAGGGTCATATTTCACAGGTACGTGTATGCAGCTGCTAGATGACTACATCCTTGTACAGTCATGTTACACAGCTAGCACATGCACCACATAGTCTGTAATGCTGACAGATACTGGTGGCTAGTATCTGCAGTGAGTGACATCTGAACCTCATGTGGTTGGGACCCTTTGGCTGTGTGCTGGGTGGGACAGGCCTGGATGGCTCCTTGTCACAGTCTACCTCTTCCACACATCTATGTACATCTACCTTTGGCTTATTATAGTGTGTTGTCCTTACATATATGTCTGTATTCCTATCCACTGTGTGTGCAAGGCATGAGTGGTGCATACTGACGAGTGTCTGCACTAACAACTGCAACTTCCAGATATGTCTGGACCACTGGTGTTTGCAGACATGGCCTTCATGAGTTTAAGTGTGAGCATGCCCAGTATGACCTTTCAGTATATTGACTGACATTGCCTTAATTTCTCTAAGTGTGTGAGCATGCCTAGTATGCCCATCTGTATTTAATGTGTGGATCAAGTCCAGGTAGTTTGTACTGCAGTGCTGACCTTTGTGTTGTACACCGACAGGTAGCATGCTGTTTCTGCAGGGTATCCATCGATCATTTGGCATTGACTCTTACTACATTTCTGCTTAGGATGTGGTGGCTCACCTGACTTTCTACATTTCTACACAGGATTGGGGGGGCACACCTGACTGTTACTACATTTCTACATAGGATGGGGAGGCACACCTGACTTTTTCTACACTTCTACAAGGATTGGGGGGCACACCTATTATTACATTAGTACGTAGGGTGCGGGGGCTCACCTGACTTTCTACATAGGATTGAGGGGCACACCTGACTGTTACTACATTTCTACATAGGATGGGAGGCACACCTGACTTTTTCCACATTTCTGCACAGGATTGCGGGGGCACACCTAACTGTTATTACATTACTACATAGGGTGGGAGTGGCACAACTGTCTATTTCTACATTTCTACACAAGATTGGGGGGGCACACCTGACGTTTACTACATTTCTACGTAGGATGGGGGGCACACCTATTTCTACATTTTTACACAGGATCGGGAGGCACACCTGACTGTTATTACATTACTACGCAGGATGGGGGCATACCAGTATACTACAGATCATAACTTTGGTTGCCCTACATATTTCTGTCTGACTTTCAACCCTTCAGAACTAACATCCCACTGCCTGACCTGATGTAGTCTGTCTGTGTAGGCCTGGGGGGGAAATTAACCATAGCCATCATTCAGGGGCCATATCACAGGCTCTGTTTGGGGTTGTCTAAACCTGTCCTGCTGGCTGAGACTGTTGTCTGGTATGTGAACTGCCCTGACTGGCATGCATGAGTCATATGGACACACATGTCACTCAGCACATTTCCTGCAGTGGGTATTGTCATCCTGTGTAGTATTGGCTACTATGGTGACTCCAGTGTGTGTTACAGATGTCATGGTGCCACTATGGGTGTCTACTGTCTAATGCAATAACATTCAGCCACCCAATTCCCTTGCATGCTCACATCCATACCATAGATACAGGTAATGACACATTCTACTCCATTTGGCAATTGGTAGGTTGATTGACTTACCTTGATAGTGTGCCAGACTTGAGGATGGTGCTGGAGAGCTGTCTTTGTTGGATGCACATAGTACACTCCCTATACATGGTTAAGGACAGGTAGTGTCATGTTTGGCATCCCTTTTACTGTATGTGCGAGTCAGAGAGAGGTGTCATTCCCTGGGTCCCTACTGTGTCAGAGTATGTGCTATGCGTTGTCTCTTTGCTGCAACCTTGGCATACTGGGCATACCTCCATCTGCCTACTGGGGTAGGCTCAGGTTGTTCCTCCTCTGATTCACTCTATGCCTGTGCAGGCCTTGGCATTGGTGGGGGGCTGTGTGGCCCTGCCCCGTCCTGTTCCTGATGCAGCTGTTTCCGCAGTATCATATTCTGCAGCATGGTACATACCATAACAATTTGGGTATATGTAGCTGGTGAGTACTGCAAGGCTCCACCAGATGTATCCAGACACTGGAACCATGACCTGAGCATCCCAAACACATGCTCTATTTTAAGTCTGGTCTGTGCGTGTGCCTCATTATGGCATTCTTGTTCAGGTGTGCGTGCATTTCTGATGGGTGTCATCAGCCATGGCTCCAGTTTGTAACCAGCATCCCCCACTAGGTGACCATAGGGGATGTCCCCATTGGCAAATTTCTGGTACAGCCGTGTCAGATGCCATATGTGGGAATCGTCATATCTTCCAAGGCAGCCAGCACACATATTCATTATAATGCCCTGGGCATCACAGATGACCTGGCAGTTGATGGAGGGTATGCCTCTGCAGTTGATGCAGGCCCTACACTGATAACCAGGTGGTACTTTGATGCATATATTTGTGCAGTCTATAGCACCCACTACCTCAGTGTATTCTGCTATTTGGTGGAAGAGATGCATATTGCTGGCCAACACCTCACGGGTGTTGGTATATTATACATTCTCACTGGCATGTGCTGACATGGTATCCAGGAACTGGTGGAATACTCTGGATGCTGACTCCTGTCAGATTCCCATGATATCCCCAGTTGAGCTTTGGGAGGTACTTGTGGCTAGTATTCCTAGGCCTACACATACCTTAGTATCCACTGGGATGGGTTCCCCTTGGTCAGTTTGGTGTGTCAGGTGTGGCCATCGCAGCTCAACAATTTGTTGTAGGAAGTCTCTGTCCACCCTATAGCGCTCCACTGTCTCCAGCTCATGTAGCCCCTGGTAGCATACCCTGGGTCTATACACTCTTCTCCGTCTCCTCACTGTGGATTGATCAGTAGCATTCACAGCCTCACCACCCTCAGCCTCTTGCACATGTTGTTCTATGTTGCCTGTTGCAGCCTTTCTCATTTTGTAGGTTTGTTTGTTAAACTTTCCCCACTTGTAAATACCGGTGGTGTAGAGTGTGGGAAAAAACAGTGAGGAAGATATTTGCTTAGTTTATAGTAGTTTTCTGGGCTGGGCTGGTCTGCTGCCTGTGTAACTCACTGATTCTGATACATTTCACCTACCAGCTATGCTAGTTCTCCTTGGTTACCTTCCTACTGCTGTTTTTTCTTCCCATTGCCTTCCTGCTTAAGCACAGGGGTGCACTGCACAAACAGAGTGCACAACTGTGCTCACTGCTGCTATTTCCTGGTATAAATTTTATTTTCTGCCTTTAAAACCCAGTGCATGGCACGCACGCCCGCTTAGGCATTGTAAAGAGTGCTAGGCAGGTTTAGACACACTCCATAGTTTAGCTGTACTAAGGAGCAAACCCAAGCCACAGGGCTCCAATCCACTTACAGTATGCCTGACACACACCCCCCATAATGTCACCTAACTCCTAGGTTTGCACCAGACTATTCCTACTCTTACACTGTTGGGACCTGACTCACATGCTGGGGAAAAGTTGGATTCACTATCATTCCCCTCATTTGCATAGGATTGCCTGCTAATGCATAGTTACATGTCTCACGCTGAGCCTCCCCCCTTAGGAACCACTACTCACTGGCCATGTTGTCTTCTGCCTGCCATTGACTTGCATGGCAGAATACTGATATTAGATAGAATGCTTAATTTAGGTTCACAATCCCGTTTGCACGCCACTGTCCTATGCTTAAACAGCCAAGATCGGCTAAAAAAAATAAAAAGTTGTTTTTTGTATTTTTCTTTACTGTTTGCAATGCCAATGGCCTTATACTTGGCCATTGGCATGCTTACTGCATGATATCCAGCCTTTATTTGGAGCTGTCACAGCTCCGTTTTGGATTTTGCAGAAATGTACTCGGTTACTAACCGAGTACATTTCTGCAGATGGCACTAGTCCTGCATGGATGGTTGCAAGCTTCCTGGATTGCAAAATCACCTCATTTGCATAGATTTCTCCTGAAAATGGGGTGATTTACATACAAGGGCTTACTGCAGGAGCACTTGCGGATGCCCCTGCAGGCTGCTCCTGGAAAACATGGCAGATATATTGCCTGCTTGAGTTCCTGCACCGATCTTGCATGCCATGAAAACTTTGGAGAATCCAGTTGTCAAATGACTTTTCCTGCAAAAATAAAAATCCTGCACCTAAATGAAATGAGAACCTTCAACAACCTGGAAGAAGCTTTACTATTTATCAAAAACAATAATATCATATTTATTCTGGAAGATATTGACTAAGCATCTCCATCCCTGAAGAGAACCACTGATAAAAAACAGCTGGACTGATGAAAAAAATAAAAAATAAAAAAAAAAAATCTAAAATAGCAGTTTCTGCAAAGTCTCTCAAGGTTTCTACTGCATCCTAATTATTAATGATACATCAACCGGACTTAAAACTGTATATATATATATATATATATATATATATATATATATATATATATATATATACAAGGAAAGGTATGTGTCTGTATTCTTCTTTATGGATTATTTGCTATATTTGATTTATATTATAGAAATAGTACTGTCCTATCTTTCTTCCTTCCCTTTCTTTCTTACCTTTTGTATGTATATTAACTTGATTAATTAATTCCTTATTCCTAATAGACTAAAATTAGGTAAATTCCTAATAGTCAAGTTTCACCATATTTCTCTCATGTTTCTGATCAAGCATTAAGTAAATGACACATTTTCGTTAACTAATACAGCAATACCAAAGATTAGCAATATTGGTTTTATATGCTAGTAATTTACTGTTTAGACTGTTGCTTGATTTTTTTTTAAACTGAACGAATGAATGATGTTAAAGGAAATATTCATTTAAGTGTTATAGAAGCATGATGTGCCATGCTAATAAATACTTAGCTTTGTATTATTATAATTCCTCTAAACACTGTGATTGAGTTGTGCACTTAGTATCAAGCATATGATGCAAGCACGGCACATATATCTTTGGGAAAATCTGTTTGATAGGTTTGAATGCAATGTGTAAACAACGCTGTTTGGATGAAAACTGGACTAGGCTTTTGTACAGAGAAATTGTCACCACACAATGACCCCTTGTTTAGGGACTTAATCTTTTCCATTTGTTCCAGTTGCCATTAATGTCTGATTAACCTCATGTGAGAAAATTGTCTCTCCATTTTCAATACTGAAGTTGCTAGAGGAAACTGGTTCCAGAAGTGATTAATGACTGAAAAGAGTGACAAACACGTAAAACTGGTTTAAGGTTAATGAGGAATTGCAGACTTTAACTTTGTGCAGTGTGAGTAGTGCTGGCAGTAATGGGTGACCACATCGTAACAGAATAATGGATTTGTAGTAGGGTTACAGTAACAGCATGGGGCGTGGTTGCATAGTGATGGTGAATGATGATTTTTGGATGGCTTTGACTTAAAATGTGGTGTTTACTTGTGTATTTTGATTTGTCAGACTGTCTGGGATTTGAATTGAATGAAGGAATGCTTGCTTGTTGTTCGGTATATATGGAACTCGGTGTGATGATTCTTGGGTGATATTTTCATTAAGAACACTGAATAGAGGGAATGGTGGGAGGGGGAAAGTTTAATAGAGTGATTTTGAACTGGAAAGCAGTTGAGAGCGGAAATTGCAGCTCAAGAGTACTTAAAGGATAAAGATTTTCACAGTTTGTAAAACTCGCAAGTTGGATAGCCAGTTAACAGATCTCTATCCATATCTGCTGTTTCTGTTTACTGTTGGTATAGAAATAAGTACAGCAAGCTGTGATTGGTTGTAAACTTACTCAGGGAATTAAGGAAGTAAGACCATATTATGTATTTGGGAAATATAGTTAGATATCCTTTTGAATAATTTATGTTTCACAAATAAGAGAATAAATGCTAAAATAGAAACATGAATTATAATTTATTTAAGCATAATGACATAGTTAATTAAACAAGAAGCTCACTGCAAACCATACTCAGTTGTTGTTGTTTGACTTTCGGCTTTTCCCGGTTAGGGGTCGCCACAACAGAACTCCGGTTTACTAATGATTGGCAGTAGATTTTCACAAACGTCAAAGTGCCAGCTTGACGTCCAACCTTCAATGAAGGCACGCCCATTTACGCATGTCTTTCAAACGCCCATCCAACCGCAGGGAGGACAAAAGGCACTCCCCACACTTCAAATAATATCAGTATAAACCACTATAGACAAATTATACATTTCTCAGGATCTTTATACAAAAATCACATTCTTCTCAATCCCATGTCCTTTATCAGATCAAAATTCCCTTGTCCTAAAAATGTGAATGGATTTTAAATCATTAACACTTATGTCATCTTCTTTCAGCTGTTTCTGTTAAGGGTCACCACAGCGGATCATCTGTTTCCATTTCTTCCTGTCCACTGCATCATGCTCTTTCACAACAATCACCTGCATGTCCTCTCTCACCACATCCATAAACCTTATATTAGGCCTTCCTCTTTTCCTCTTACTTGGCAACTCCATCCTTAGCATCCTTTTCCCAATATACCCAGTATCCCTCCTCAGCACATGTCCAAACCAACGCAATCTCACCTCTCTTGCTTTGTCTCCAAACTGTCCAACCTGAGTTGACCCTCTAATATACTGATTCCTAATCCTGTCCATCCTAGTTACACCCAGTGCAAATCTTAGCATCTTTTACTCTGCCGCATCCAACTCTGACTCCTGCCATTTCGTCAATGCCACCATCTCCAACCCATATAACATAGCTGGTCTCACTACCCTCTTGTAGACCTATCCTTTCACTCTTACTGGTACCCATCTGTTACAAATCACTCCTGACACTCTTCTCCACCCATTCCACCCTGCCTGTACTCTCTTCTTCACCTCTCTTCCACACTCACCATTACTATGAACTGTTGATCCCAAGTACTTAAACTCATCCACCTTTACCAACTCTACTCCTTGCATCCTCACCATTCCTCTACCCTCCCTCACATTTACACACATATATTCTGTTTTAGCCCTGCTGACCTTCATTTCTCTCCTCTCTAAAGCATATCTCCACCTCTTCAGGGTTTCCTCAACCTGGTCCCTACTCTCACTACATATTACAATGTCATCTGCAAACATCATAGTCCACGGGGCCTCCTGTCTGATCTCATCTGTCAACCTGTCCATCACCACTGCAATTTAGAAAGGGCTCAGATCCGATCCTTGATGTAATCCCACCTCCACCTTAAACGTATCTGTCAGTCCCACCGCAGTCCTCACCAATGTCACACTATCCTCATACATATCCTGTACCACTCTTACATACTTCTCTGCCACTCACGACTTCATCATACAATACCACAACTCCTCTCTATGCAGCCTGGCATATGCTTTCTATAAGTCCACAAAGACACATTGCAACTCCTTCTGACCTTCTCTGTATTTCTCCAACAACACTCTCAGAGCAAATATTGCATCTGTAGTGCTTTTTCCTGGCATGAAACCATACTGTTGATCACTAATTATCACCTCCCTTCTTAACCTAGCTTACACTACTCTTTCCCATAACTTCAAGCTGTGACTGATCAATTTTATCCCTCTGTAGTTACTGCAGCTCTGCACATCACTCTTATTCTTAAAGATAGGTACCAAAACACTTTTTCTCCACTCCTCAGGCATCCTCTGACTTTCCAAAATTTAATTAAACAATCTGGTTAAATATTCCACTGCCATTTCACCTAAGCACCTCCATGCTTCCATTGGTATCATCCTCTTCATAGCTGTCCTTACTTCCTCCTTGCTAATCTGTTTCACTTCCTGATTCACTATCCCCACATCGTCCAACCTTCTCTCTCTCTCATTCTCTTCATTCATCAGCCCTTCAAAGTACTCTTTCCATCTACTCAACACACTCTCCTCACTTGTGAGTATGTTTCCCTCACTTTCCTTTATCACCCTTACCTGCTGCACATCTTTCCCAGCTCTGTTCCTCTGTCTAGCCAATTGGTACAGGTCTTGTTCTCCCTCTTTAGTGTCCAATCTCTCATACAGCTCTCCATATGTGTTATCCTTATCCTTTGCCAACTCTCTCTTTGCCATCCGCCTCATCTTTTTATACTCATGTCTACTTTCTTCATCTCTTTCACAATCCCACTTCTTCGCCAGCTTCTTCCTCTGTATACTCTCCTGTACTTCCTCATTCCACCACCAGGTCTCCTTGTCCTCCTTCCTCTGTCCAGATGTCACACCAAGCACCTTTCTAGCAGTCTCCCTTACTAGCTCTGCTGTAGTTACCCAGCTATTCAGTAACTCTTCACTGCCTCCCAGTGCCTGTCTTAACTCTTCCCTGAACTCCACCTCACAATCACCCTTTTTAAACTTCCACCATTTAATCCTTGGCACTGCTTTCACACTCCTCCTCCTCTTCTAGATCACAATGTCATCCTACAGACCACCATTCTATGCTGCTTAACTACACTTTCCCCTGTCACCATTTTACAGTTTCCAATCTCCTTCAGACTGGCCCTCCTACATAGCATATAATCCACCTGTGTGCATCTTCCTCCACTCTTGAATATCACCCTATGCTCCTCCCTCTTCTTAAAATACGTATTCATCACAGCCATGTCCATCCTTTTCACAAAATCCACAATCATCTGACCTTCTGCATTCGTCTCCTTAACATCATACCTACCCATCACATCCTCATCCCCTCTGTTCACTTCACCAACACACCCATTGAGGTCTGCTCCAGTCACTAGTCTCTCACCCTTGGGTACACTCACCACCACTTCATCCAACTCACTCCAAATTTTTTCTTTCTCATCCATATGCATATGCACTAACAGCATTCATCATTACACCATCAATTCCAAGCTTTATAAACATCACTCTATCAGACACTCTCTTCACCTCCAAAACACTCTTGGCATACTGTTCCTTTAGGATAACCCCTACCTCATTTCTCCTGCCATCCACACCATGATAGAACAATTTGAACCCACCTCCTATACACCTGGCCTTACTTCCCTTCCATCTGGTCTCTTGCACACACAATATATCAACCTTCCTTCTCTCCATCATATCAGCTAGCTCTCTCCCTATACCAGTCATACTGCCAACATTCAAAGTTTCTACCCTCACTGCTACACTCCTAACCTTCCTCCTCTCTTCCTGCCTTCAGGCATGCCTACCCCTTCTCTTCTCCTTTGGCCAACAGTAGCCCAATTTCTTCCAGCACCCTGTTGTCTAACAGTACTGGTGGCAGTTGTTGTTAACCTGGGCCTCGACCGATCCGGTATGGAAATATGAAATGTTCTCCTCATAAGTAATTTGGCAGAGGTTTTATGCTAGATGCCCTTCCTGACACAACCCTCCCCATTTATCTGGGCTTGGGACCGGCCAAAGAAATGCACTGGCTTGTGCATCCCCAGTTACTGGGTTCTGATGATAAACACTTATGTCTAGAATTCCCTTGTATATCATAAAAATTAAATAATTCAAGAAATGGTTAATTAGTGAACTTCATTTCTTTTTAGATATAAGCTACAACCCAGAAGTAAACATAATAATGGTCTGGGATTCATTAAAAGCGTATATATATATATATATATATATATATATATATATATATATATATATATATATATATATATATATATATATATATATATATATATATAGTAGAATGATTAGTTGGTATAAAAATAAACTTAAAGAATGTGAATCACAATTACAATTACTAAAAAACAACTCTTATTATACAAATCCAAAAAAGAATTCAATTCAATTGGGAACAAAAAGATAATAGAATATTTAAATAAAAGATATAATGAAATATTAAACTATAAAACTAATTTAGCCGAGGAGAAATTAAAATTAAACTCTTATCCTACTTCTCCAAAATACCTACATAATCTAGCTGTTAAAATCAATATGCAATCTAAAGATAATGCTATTGTTAACATCTTACATGAAGGGAAAGGTAAGGATGTTTCAGAAATAGAGGATATATTGGACGCTTTTAAGTATCATTACACAAGACATAATAAAAACAAAAACATTATAATGGACCAATTAAATTTAGAAGCTAAACTCCCTAATATAAAAACAATTCCTGAAAACTTACAAAACTAGTTAAAAAAAACATTACACATAAAGAAATTACTGAGAAAAATCAAAGAGAGTAAAATCGGTAAATCCCCAGGGATAGATGGTCTAATTATAGAAAATACAAACTATTTCCTTAAAATATAACCACATTGTTACAGAAAAAAACTACTTGAAATTCAAACTCATGCAATGATTCCCCCTTCATGGACATATTCTTTAATCACCCCAATTTAAAAGAAAATAAAGATTCTAGTCATTGTAGTTCATATAGACCAAATTCATTACTGAATAATGATTATAAAATATCCATGTCTATTAAGTAAGTAGAATAAAAGCTCAAATATCTGAAATAATAATGACTAAACTGGGTTTATACATAACAGACACACATATGATAATATAAAAAGTATACTGACATTAATTGATTATTTAAATAAAGAAAATTCAGAAGCCTTAATAATTGGACTGGATATTGAAAAAAACATTTGATTCTTTAAATTGGGATTATTTAATTAAAACTCTAGATATATTTGGTTTCCCTCTCTCCTTTATTGCATTCATTAAAAAGGTTTATGAAAGTAATTTAGCTTATGTTAAATAGGACACTTTACTTCAGAGTCAATCCAAATTACTAGAGGCACTAAACAAGGCTGTCCTATGTCACCCATTTTATTTGCATTGGCCATAAAGATACTGGCTATATTAGTACAGACCAATCCAAAGATAAAAGGCATAGATATATATGACCAGTATAATTCCAAGATCATTCTCTTTGCTGATGATGTGCTTCTTACATTATCGAACTCAAAAGAAGTGTTAAAAGAGCTATATTTATTGATAGAGAACTTCAACAAAGTCTCAGGACTTCATTTTAATAACCAGAAATCAAAATATATGTTATTGAATAAAAAAAGAAAAAGAAATACAAATTGATAAGAGGCACATCATAGACGAGTAAGTCACAACTTTAAAATACCTGGGATAGAGCTGAGTAGAAATATACAGGAGATACTGAATATTAATTATAGAAGGGTTATTGATACAATAAATACTCTGGTGAACAAGTGAAATAATTTATTTATAAATTCTGAAGATAGATTACAACTAATAAAAATGGTACTACTTCCTAAAATGTTATATGTAGTACAAGCTATTTGGTTAATACCTGAGAAAAGCCATCTTAAGGAAATGACATCAATATTGTTAAGATTCTTGTGGTATCCTAAAAGAAACAACATTGCATATACTCACCATATCAGACAATGAGATCAGGGAGGAATAAACTTCCCAGATATTGAATCCTATATAAGGGCTACTTTACTTAAAAATGTGATAGATTGGATAAACCCCAATTATACATCTAACTGGAAGTTGTTACACTCAATTACAATAATAAATGAAAACAAATTGTTAAAAAATACTTTAGCTATAGATAAGGATGACATATTATGGTATTCATTGAGTTTAAATTTAGAATATAATATAACTAAACTCACTAAGTTAAATTTAATCAACCATCTTTTTGAAACTTTTAGGTAATTTATTAATCTGAATATGGATTTAAAGCTTTGGTTCACAATATTAACCCCTTTCAGTATTACTAAGAACTTTACAGATGGGATTCATAGGGCTATATTTACCTCTTGGGAACAAAAAAATCAATATGCTGGCAACATTGCATAAAAAAACAAGCCTTAAATATGCAATATATGTTGTCAACTTATAGTTTAAATTCTCATGAATGGTAAATACTTCAGAACGTCTTGACATACTCCAAGGATCTATGTAGGAAAATAAGTAACTCTTCTTTCCCAAATCCACCCAAATTTATAATTAAATTGTTTGGAATTATATATAATAATGAACACATAAAAAATGAAACACCATATTTATATAATTTAATACAACATTATAAAACAACACCTGAATCAGCATATTGGCAGTATATTACTAAATGATATTCAATACCTTTAACATCGGAAAATAAATCAAACATACTACTTTCAGTAAAATTAAGTTCTTATACTCAATACTGGAGAATATTTAACTGAAAATACCTACATACATCTTTCTTAACTCCTGATAAAATTTCAAAAATCAATTCTTCTAGTAATGGGTTATGTCGGAGATGTCAACAGACTGATTAAGCTGATTGGTCTCACATTTTCTATGACTGTATGAAAATTAAAGTTTTTTGGAATGAAATTAAGAATTTCTTACAAGCAGTTTATACAGACACATTTGTCATAACCAAAGCTTTAATATTATTGAATATAAATGAAGGTTCTTTTATAAATAAACCTAACCTGTACATATTGTGGACAATACTAGCTATAGCTAGGAAATGCATAACCAGGAAATGGAACTCTACCACAGTGCCTAATAAAGAAGATTTTTTGTGTTTACTAAAGAAGATGGCATTAAACAAAACTAAACTACTCATCTTCCAACCCAGCAAACATACTCAAAACAACTCTCACTTTAATATCACAGCAAAAGACAACACCACTTTATACCCAACTGAACATACCAAATTGCTAGGAGTGGAAATAGACAATAAACTAAAATTTGACATTCACATATCCATGACCATAAACAAAGTCCACAAAAAACTAGGGGCATTATACTGAAATAAGCATCTTCTCACCAAAGCAGCAAATATTTCAATAGCAAATTCCCACCTTATCTCCACCCTACTTTATGCCTCTCCAATATATACCAACCTAAGGCAATGCGATCTAAACAAGCTAGAGACCTGCTACAACAAAATTGCCAAATTCTCCACAGGGGCATCCTACCATAGTCACCACTGTCTCTCACTTGCTGAACTGGGCTGGCTTGAACTCCCTCACCTCCTTCAATGGTATCAACTCTCACTCGCCCACAAACTAGTAAACCATCCACTAAATGTCCCATCCCTCCAGAATCTACTCCAACCCTTTCTCACCACCAGACCACTAAGATCCAGCAACAAAAATCACTTGCAGGTCACTAAAGCCAATAACTCTGCTGGTGAAGCACTATTCTCTTGCACCATAGGCAAATTATGGATCTCCCTCCCACCCACAGTTACCTCCGTACCATCATGCACCCACTTCAAAACTTTACTAAAAGCGCATCTAAAAACATGCTGGCTATGCCCTTGCAACTCCCACTGTAATATCACCCACCCAATCCAACCACTACCTTTCTTTCCACTCCACTAACTACCTTGATTATAGCAAGCTCAGATGCTCATAAGCCTAGTACTTATACAGCAGGAACTTCTTATTTTAACATTTGTTAATGTCTGTTATGTACTTCACAGATAAAGATTCTAGTTGTCTACTGATGTACTATGTTCTTCATCTGTAAATATGTTGTAAGTAATTGCTATGTAAATTGTTAATCACTATGTAATCCAATGTAACTACTGTCTGTTTATTTTAACTGAGGAGCTTTTCTCCACGGGCCTCCACTGAAAATGGACCTACGTCCAGTCGGACACTCCCGGTCAACAAATATAAATAAATAAATAAATAATGGAGGTAAAAACAAAAAAACTAAGAATGTTTCCTAAGCCATTAGTCAATAATCCCTGGAAAAAAGTTTTGATATTGATTGACACTTTACAAGTGGAGTCAGTCTCCTCATGAAAACAACTGTCTCATAAGTTATGCCCAAGGATTCACTATTCTTCCGTGTAAGACTAGATTAGTCTTACATGGAAGAGCCAGTCTAAGAGTATGATGGCAGCGCGGCATGCATATTAATGAGGGCACGCTGCCTCAACTCTAAAGCTTACATGGAGTGTGGGCGAGTGTAGGAGGCATGTCGGACTGCCGAGCAGTCCAAAAATCCATGCCCCTGCAATGAAGAAACTCGAGAAATTTTGACTTACATGAGTGAGCCTGCTCGCATGTGTACATTGTAACACTACACTCCCCCATATGTTAAACCTCGTACAAATGTAAAAATTAAAATACATTTTTTTTGTTTTATTTCCGATATAGCTGCCCGTATTTGCACATGTTTGTGCGGGTTTACCCATTGCTTAGCTACAGTTAGCAGCTTAGACACTGAAGAGGATAATAAGAAAAATATATGCAAATTAAGCAAAATAGCGATAGCGTAGTGGTTAGAGCCTTCACACAAAGAGGAGGTATTCCCAGTACTAGTCCCACTACTGTACGTTTCATTTTCTGTTGGAAATCTGTATACAAAAATATTTCCTGACATTTGTTATGTATAAGTTTTGTAAAAAGCATTGAAATGTTAAATGCAGTAGTGAACAAATTATATACGTATGAAGGTGAAATGGTTATGCATTCTGAGGCATGAGTACCTTATTTTAAACAACACATACCTTATTTTCAGCAATATAAAGTACTGCTAAGCACATGCTACCAGTATTGAGCATATTTAAATTAAATTGCTCATAGCTGTGCACCACAGTAACTAGCGCAATGTCTTTGCGTGGAGCTGTGCACTGCGCCAACCAGCACAACCACAACTTATTTGTGCATAGCTGCGCACCACACTAACCAGCACAACATCGAGCAATGTTGAGCAACGTCAAGTAACGTTGAGCAACATTGGGCAAAGTCGGGTAAAGTTGAGCAAAGTCAGCTAAACATGACCACACCTCCTTTACTGTACCTTAACCAGTCAGGTCTGCCCAGTAGAAAAATAAAAAGCAGTGACAGGGCTCGAACTCAGGATACTGTGCACTATAGTCACAGTACTGAACCACTAAGCCATGACAGCATTTCATAACCATGCACTTTCAACAGACACATATCTATCAAAGGAATTTTAAACATTGCCAACATCAGCTAAGCAGGTGTGCCTACAGCTGAGTTTTTTCAAAACTGGCCAATCACAAATAAGTGTGAGAAATGAGGCATATTTAAGCTCCACAGGTGGGAATATTTGCTATAACTGGTTGTAGCTCCCTTCTGCAGTCAGCATGGCCAATGTTGGAGAAGGCACTCAATTTAGAGCGCAACGCTGGGGCAATAAGGAGTCCAAAGTAATGGTTTGGCTCCTTGTCCACAATCATGAGGAAAGACTCCTGTGGAGCCAGTACCGGGGTACCCAATATAAAACAGAGGCCTGGAACAGTCTTGCTCGTGATCTCACCAGTGTCACTAGTGTTCCTCAGACAGATGAGCAGGTCAGGCACCATTATTCTGACCTGAAGTGACGTAAGGAGGATCAACTAGACCAGTGGATCCAGGAATCCCATGCGATGCCTAATGCCCCAGTACTGAGTAAGTAGCCATTGTATTAAGTAGTTAAGAATTGCTATGCTTGTCTATACTATGGATAGGTATGTCTCATCATCACTGAATCTACTTCACAGTTTCAGGTGTCTGGGCTATGAATCAGCAAGCCCATGAAGATAGGCTGCAAAGGCTGCATCATCAGGCAAGTTAGTAATTAATCTGCATGTACTGTTATATAAAATAAATGAGAGAGCCTTAAAAAAGTGTTTTAACCCAATAAATAAAGGTGTAATAATCCTTTAATAAATGTATAATTCCTGGAGTGCATCTGTGTCATTTTCTTTGATATGTTGTTGTACTGTTCCATTCTACAAATAGTAGTGTTGTATTAAGCAGTGTTAACCCACACTTGGGTAGGCCCATATAACGTGGATGAAGGGAGTGCCAGTAGCTTTTATGCATATTTACAGCCCTCAACTGTTGGTTCATGCCCAGCATGTACAGGTTAATCTGGCACATGAGTAGCTTGGTATTGTGTTCACCAGAAATGTCATTGTGCTGCCAGAAATGTAGGGAGCTGTTAATATATAGCTGATACTTTCACCTGAACATATTTAGATAATTATATAAAAGTAGAGCTGTCAGTGTACCATCTTAGCAGTAGTGTGTGTGAGCAATGCTCAAAATATGTAGCAGTAACATCTGCATCTTGGACAGTTTGTAAGATACAGCTCATGTATATAATGATCTAGCAAAATCCAATTGCACAATATAAGGACATTGGATAGTGTAATAATACATGTAAGGGGCATATAACTGCAGTTAATAGGAATGTAGTAAAAACCAGAAGGATATATAAGTTGTTAATTGAGCTGTCTTTGTCAACCCTACTGTATGTGCACAAAAAAATGCAATTCCACACCTCAATCTAATCTCAAAACATTTGTTGGGACATGTGTCCTATTGGTTTATAAATATTTGCATTTATTTCTATGCATGTGCTCTGTTAAAATACCACAGTACTGGTGGCCTGTTGCCATCAATTCAACCTGCATGCTGTTGTAATGTCCACTATTGTTCTATATATGCATGTGTTATGCTTGCTTTTCAACTGTTGAAAATCTGGTTTGTTGGGTTAATGGGAATACTTTTGCATGCTGTTATACCTAATTGGGAATACTGTTGACTGCTACTAACCCATATCTTTATTAAACTCTCTAAAACATAGTTTGTATAAGAAGGCCGGTCCCAGTGGACCCACCTGTCCCACCTCAGCTGGCCATGGCACCTGGCACCAGCAGGTCCAGTGCCCAGCCTGGGACCTTCTCCTCCGTTGGCCTTGTGCCACCTTTGGGTGAAAGTGCTGCAGGGGATGGGGCTTGGCCCCCCGTGCAAGCATTTGTGGAGGAGGGCCACATATCACCCTTCGAACGATCTGGGCTGTGGTGCGTAGATAGATTGAACGTTCTGCTGCAGAAACTCTATGCCAGCTTCAGGCATGAGTGGCGCAACTCCCGGGTCAGCCTGCCCCTCCTACAGAGCCCCCAGCACAACCACCCTCTGGGCAGAGAAGGTGTAGTGGTGACTACCATGGGTGGGGACCTCAGTCCCACTGTTTCCATCTGGGGGCTCATGGGCTTGCGATTTCCAAACAACCCTCCCTGTCAAAGGTGTTCACCCACCATATATGTCATATACCACCTCTGTATGTGTCTTGTTTGTCTTGTCTGTTTACCTCCCCAACCTACCTCCCCAAATCTACCTACTTCCCCTACCCCACATTCCACTCTCACCTGGAAAAAAAAGGGCAATCTGCTCCCAAAAAAAAAAATGACACCCCATACATAGCTGCCCATTTTGCACACATGTCCACTGGACACATAAAATGTTATTTAATTGGCATTACAACATACTTTGTTGTCCTCACCCCTCTCTCAGGGGTTGAAGGTTTCATATCTACCTCCAAATGTATTCCATATGCATAGCTGTTGCTTTTAAAGAAATGGACAGCTATGGACATTCCCTACAACCGTCCTGCACATCCTGAGCTATTTTCCATACTGGCTTTCTCTCTTTGTGCCCCTTTTTCACCACTTTCTTATCTCCCCATTTTTCTTTTCTTTCAAAGAAATGAACGCAGGGGTAAGCAGGAGTAAGCACTATTAAGCAGTAGTTAGCAGGTTTGTGCAAGTTTGTGCTTGTTTGCGATTAGCTAAGCATTGCTAAGCATCATGCAAACCTGCACAAACCCACTTACAACTGCTTAAAAGTGCCTTAGTCACTCTGTATGTCAGGGCCCTTGTTCTGCTCAGGAGCAAAATAAAACACCTCTGGCAGTCTCGAACCCCAGACCTTGCACACACTACACAACATGGAGTACCACTAAGCCATGGTAGATATACATCAAGTTGGTGCTTAAATAAATATATCATGCATCAGAATGAGTGAATGTAAAGGAAAAATAGGAAAACCATACCACACACCTTGTTCTGTGGAAGTTTACCAACAGTTGTTGTGGGATTACATTACATGACTGTGATAAGAGAAGCAGCCATTCTAGCAGGTGATAATGTTACACCATCACTTTACAACTCCACGCAGTATCACAGCAGGACAATACTGGCATATCTGTTTAGGGCAGAGGCCATACCTCTCAACTGTCCCTACTTTTCAGGGATGTCCCTGATTTTTAAACAAATTTTAGCTCTGTCTCTCTGAATCCCTCTGTAAACTACTGACTTTGGCCAGAAAGGTGGTGAATTACACTTAATGAGTAATGACAATAATTAAGAGTTAGACACTTCTTTTACTTCAGAAATGGTGTATTAATTCATATGCTCTGATTCTCTCAATGTCTCAAATTAATGGCACTAATATTTTAAAGGTGTCCCTGACTGTCACTGACTTTTTCTTTACTTTTCCCTGAGATTGTTCAAATATGTACCTGAGTGGTTGAGAGGTCTGGCAGAGGCAGAAACACAGAGGTATAGCAGCCTTTCTGCTGTTACACACTGAGCAAATAGCTTTGGAAGGAGTTTCAGAAGCATACCCTTATGTTAGAAATCAACACTGAAATACAAATGGATGTAGCCATGTACTGGTAGCAACCAACTGTAAGAATGCCATTGCTCTATTGCTGAAAAGACCTGTGTGGTGCACAGACAAAAAATATCAGGCTATTCTCTGGCTATCATGTGGATAGGTCCACACTTGGGAGTTACGCAGATAGACTACTTGCCTTGATATACTAGCATGTACACAGCAACCCTGTAAGTCCAGCAAGATAAAATCCACACAATACTACTTACGTTCTCTGTACTTCTGCAACCCTACCCAAATGTAGAATATACCTGTGTGTGCAGGATCTGCCAAGGATTTAGGTAAGCATATTCACAGTACTGAAATGTATCCAGTTTTTCAGAGAAGCTTGTGCTAATGTCAACACTAAAAATGGCACAAACTGTTTAGAACTGAGTAAATGAATATTCACAGTACAGCAGTTCACAAACAATTCTTCTGCTAAAGGAATACATCTCAATAACTAGCTTTGTATGGCAGTTAATTGTAAAAGTTGAAAAGAAAGTACATCTTTCCATGTACCTTGGGGTAGCATTTTGAGGGGTGAGTACATTTCTACACTGACAAGTGGGTACTGGAAGCAGCAACATTAGGTCTGAGTACAAAATGTAAATCTCTGGCTACACCCCTGGCTTCTGATATAAGAACTATACTAACCTTCTGTCTTAAACAATGATGTCTGCAGCAAACAAGGATGATCTCTATCTTGGAAAGCTGAAAGGGCCATGCCTACATGAGTTAGCAATTTATAGTACTGGGTTGCTATGACAGTGATTACTGCAATTACTACACAGCAGGCTGCATGCAGTTAGCAAATGGTGGCCACTAATTGGTGCAGAGGCCATCACATGCTCATGTGCAAATTCCTACAAAAGCAGGCTGCAATCTCTGCCAACAAACTCAATCACTCTATGAGAGAGAGAGAGAGAGAGAGAGAGAGAGAGAGGGAATAGTATACATAATGTGAACCATTCATATGTGGCAGCAGTACTTATTTATGCACAGATGTTCTGCTTAACTACTGCTATGGACAATACTGTGTGTACCTGTGGGGAGTGGGACATACCTGTGAAATGTGTAGCTCAGCATTAAATGTCAAAGATCTGATCCATGCTATCTGTGTTCTGTACAGTAGTGTGGCCAATGGCTGTAGGGGGGATTAGCGCTGACATTATATAAACATGGGTGTGACAGAACAACACATGCATGATAGTCATATTAAAGTGTAGCATAGCACTGGCAACTGTTGTAGCAGTCTAGCATATATATATATATACACACACCCCAAATGTTAGTGTGTGTTCATATGTGACACCTGTTTGTGTTGCAGCAAGGCCCCACAGTTCAGCTGTGAGGTCCAGGGACTTACAACAGTGTGAAACTTGTGTGTGTATGCCACACACATACTGAGAAATATATATGTGTCTTATATATTCATATCTGTATATGTGCATAGAGCAGGGGACATAATGCAACTATTTATGAAGGGTGGAGATATATATGTTGGTAAAGGTTAGTATGTGCATATTTGTTTGTAGGTTTTAGTGTGTGACAAACAAGACAGTATACAGTGCTGGTATATGACATGTGGTGGTTAAACACTGTGGGTGGTTTGTTCAGTTTGCAATGTTGAATCCAGTGAGGCCTGCTAAAGCTACCTGGGCTGTGAGCATCTTCAATGCATTTATCCCAAGACTGTGCGATTTTATTACATTACTGTATACCTTACATCCTTTGTATAATTGATATTCTCACTATGAACTGTGAAATGTATATGTGCCTACATATATATGTATATGTAGAGCAATGGATGTGTGTATGTATGTATATATATATACATGTATATAAATATATATACATGTATATAAATATATATATATATATATATATATATATATATATATATATATATAAATATATATACATGTATATAAATATATATATATATATATATATATAGTTATATATACTCATACACACCTACATCTACTTGTTGCAATAGATTCTCTGTACTGTTGAATGACTGTGATGGTCAATATGTTTGTGAATACTTCAAAGATATATATCTGTGGGATAGCTTAGTGGGAAACTGTTTATGTCATGGTATCATGGGTCCTTGCTTTGATCCAAATGTAGGGAGCTGTTAATATATAGCTGATACTTTCTTACCCGAACATATTTAGATAATTATATAAAAGTAGAGCTGTCAGTGTACCATCTAGCAGTAGTGTGTGAGCAATGCTCTAAAAATATGTAACAGTAACATCTGCATCTTGGACAGTTTGTAAGATACAGCTCACGTATATAATGATCTAGCAAAATCCAATTGCACAATATAAGGACACATATGTAATAATACATGGCAAGGTAACCTAAAAGCTAATAGGAAGTCGTAGTAAAACCAGAAGGATATATAAGTTGTTAATTGAGCTGTCTTGTCAACCCCACTGTATGTGCACAAAAAATGCAATCACTCTAATCTTAATCTCAAACATTTGTTGGGACATGTGTCCTATTGGTTTATAAATATTTGCATTTATTTCTGCATGTGCTCTGTTAAAATACCACAGTACTGGTGGCCTGTTGTTGCCATCAATTCAACCCGTATGCTAAGTTGTAATGTCCACTATTGTTCTATATATGCATAGCAGGCTTGCTTTTCAACTGTTGAAAATCTGTTTGTTGGGTTAATGGGAATACTTTGCATGCTGTTATACCTAATTGGGAATACTGTTGATCAAGTTACTAACCCATATCTTTATTAAACTCTCTAAAACATAGTTTGTATGAGAAGGCCGGGTCCCAGTGGACCCACCTGTCCCACCTCAGCTGGCTATGGCACCTGGCACCTCAGCAGGTCCAGTGCCCAGCCTGGGACCTTCTCCTCCGTTGGCCTTGTGCCACCTTTGGGTGAAAGTGCTGCAGGGGATGGGGCTTGGCCCCTCGTGCAAGCATTTAGGAGGAGGGCCACATATCACCCTTCAACGACCTGGGCTGTGGTGCGAGATAGATTGAACGTGCTCTCTGCTGCAGAAACTCTATGCCAGCTTCAGGCATGAGGATGCAACTCCGGTCAGCCTGCTCCCTCCTACAGAGCTCCCAGCACAAATCCAATTCCTCTGGGCAGAGAAGGTGTAGTGGTGACTACCATGGTGGGGACTCAGTCCCACTGTTTCCCCAAATCTGGGGCTCATGGGCTTACATTTCCAAACAACCCTCCTTGTCAAAGGTGTTCAATTATTCATATATGCCATATACCACCTCTGCATGTGTCTTGTTTGTCTTGTCTGTTTACCTCCCCAACCTACCTCCCCCAAATCTACCTACTTCCCTTACCCCACATTCCACTTAACCTGGAAAAAAGGGCACCTGCTCCCAAAAAAAATGACACCCATACATAGCTGCCCATTTTGCACACATGTCCACTGACACATAAAATGTTATTATTTAATTGGCATTACAACATACTTTGTTGTCCCCATCCCTCTCTCAGGGGTTGAAGGTTTCATATCTACCTCCAAATGTATTCCATATGCATATTGTTGCTTTTAAAGAAATGGACAGCTATGGACATTCTCTACAACCGGCCCTGCACATCCTGAGCTATTTTCCATACTGGCTTTCTCTTTGTGCCCCTTTTTCACCACACTTTCTTATCTCCCCATTTTTCTTTCTTCAAAGAAATGAACGAGGTAAGAGAGTAAGATCATTGTAGCAGGTTTGTGCAAGTTTGTGCTTGTTTACATTAGCTAAGCATTGCTACATCATGCAAACCTGCACAAACCCACTTACAACTGCTTAAAAGTGCCTTAGTCACTCTGTATGTCAGGGCCCTTGTTCTGCTCAGGAGCAAAATAAACACCTCTGGCAGTCTCAACCCCAGACCTTGCACACACTACACAACATGGAGTACCACTGGGTTACGGTAGATATACACTCAAGTTGGTGCTAAATAAATATATCATGCATCAGAATGAGTGAATGTAAAGGAAAAATAGAAACCATACCACACACCTTGTTCTGTGGAAGCTTACCAACAGCTGCTGTGGGATTGCATTACATGACTGTGATAAGAGAAGCAGCCATTCTAGCAGGTGATAATGTTACACCATCACTTTTACAACTCCACTAGTATCACAGCAGGACAATCACTGGCATATCTGTTTAGCAGAGGCCATACCTCTCAACTGTCCCTACTTTTCAGGGATGTCCCTGATTTTTAAAACAATTTAGCTCTGTCTCTGAATCCCTCTGTAAACTACTGACTTTGGCCAGAAAGGTGGTGAATTACACCCACGAGTAATGACAATAATTAAGAGTTAGACACCTCTTTACTTCAGAAATGGTGTATTAACTATGCTCTGATTCTCTGTCTCAAATTAATGGCACTAATATTTTAAAGGTGTCCCTGACTGTCACTGACTTTTTCTACTTTTCCTGGAGATTGTTCCAACATGTACCTGAGTGGTTGAGAGGTCTGGCAGAGGCAGACACACAGAGGTATAGCAGCCTTCTGCTGTTACACACTGAGCAAATAGTCTGGAAGGAGTTTCAGAAGCATACCCTTATGTTAGAAATCAACACTGAAATACAAATGGATGTAGCCATGTACTGGTGCAGCAAACCAACTGTAAGAATGCCATTGCTCTACGCTGAAAAGACTCCGTGGTGCACAGACAAAAAAATATCAGGCTATTCTCTGGCTATCATGTGGATAGGTCCACACTTGGAGTTACGCAGATAGATCATTACTTGCCTTGATATACTAGCATGTACACAGCAACCCTGTAAGTCCAGCAAAGATAAAATCCACACAATACTACTTACGCTCTCTGTGTACTTCTGCAACCCTACCCAAATGTAGAATATACCTGTGTGTGCAGGATCTGCCAAGGATTTAGGTACATATTCACAGTACTGAAATGTATCCAGTTTTTCAGAGAAGCTTGTGCTAATGTCAACACTAAAATGGCACAACCGTTTAGAACTGAGTAAATGAATATTCCACAGCAATAGCAGTTCACAAACAATTCTTCTGCTAAAGGAATACATCTCAATAACTAGCTTTGTATGGCAGTTAATTGTGTGTTGAAAAGAAGGTACATCTTTCCATGTACCTTGGGTAGCATTTTGAGGATGAGTACATTTCTACACTGACAAGTGGGTACTGGAAGCAACATTAGGTCTGAGTACAAATGTAAATCTCTTGGCTACACCCCTGGCTTCTGATATAAGAACTATACTAACTTCTGTCTTAAACAATGATGTCTTGGTGCAAACAAGGATGATCTCTATCTTGGAAAGCTGAAAGGGCCATGCCTACATGAGTGCCAGCAATTTATAGTACTAGTTGCTATGACAGTGATTACTGCAATTACTACACAGCAGGCTGCATGCAGTTAGCAAAATGGTGGCCATTCAATTGGTGCAGAGGCCATCACATGCTCATGTGCAAATTCCTACAAAAGCAGGCTGCAATCTCTGCCAACAAACTCAATCACTCTATGAGAGAGAGAGAGAGAGAGAGAGAGAGAGAGAGAGAGAGAGAGAGAGGGAATAGTATACATAATGTGAACCATTCATATGTGGCAGCAGTACTTATTTATGCACAGATGTTCTGCTTAACTACTGCTATGAACAATACTGTGTGTACCTGTGGGGAGTGGGACATACCTGTGAAATGTGTAGCTCAGCATTAAATGTCAAAGATCTGATCCATGCTATCTGTGTTCTGTACAGTAGTGTGGCCACGGCTGTAGGGGGATTAGCTGACATTATATGCCATGGGTGTACAGAACAACACATGCATGATAGTCATATTAAAGTAAGTATAGCACTGGCAACTGGTTGTAGCAGTCTAGCATATATATATATAAGCACACACACCCCAAATGTTAGTGTGTGTTCATATGTACACCTGTTTGTGTTGCAGCAAGGCCCCACAGTTCAGCTGTGGGAGTCCAGGGACTTTACAACAGTGTGAAACTTGTGTGTGTATGCCACACACATACTGAGAAATATATATGTGTCTTATATATTCATCTGTATATGTGCATAGAGCAGGGGACATAATGCAACCATTTATGAAGGGTGGAGATATATATGTTGGTAAAGGTTAGTATGTGCATATTTGTTTGTAGGTTTTAGTGTGTGACAAACAAGACAGTATACAGTGCTGGTATATGACATGTGGTGGTTAAACACTGTGGGTGGTTTGTTCAGTTTGCAATGTTGAATCCAGTGAGGCCTGCTAAAGCTATTGGCTGTAGAACATCTTCAATGCATTTTATCCCAAGACTGTGCTTACTTCCATTACATTACCACACCCACATCCCTTGTATAACTGATATCCCTCACCATGAACTGTGAAATGCATATGCCCACACATACATGCATATGCACAACCAACGGACATATGTGAGCATATATACACACATACATACATATATACATACATATATACATACATATAGACATATATATATACATATACACATACATACATATATATATATATACATATACACATACAGAGACAGAGACATATATATACAGACATATATATATAAAGAGAGACACCACACACACCCAGACCACGGAACACAGACTTGCACACAGAATGACTGTGATGGTCAAGGAATACAAAGACAGCCTGTGGATAGTGGAACTGAGACAGGAAACAGACCCAGCAGAAGGCACACAGTGGAGGCACACAGGACATGGACAGTAACTGAAGGAACCAGACCACAGGACTGACACAGACCAGAGACCAGACAGGAAACCAATATGGACATATGTGTGGTAAAATATAACTGGTGTATTTGTGTCTGTACACAGTAGTATGGACCAGAAAGAGCACAAAGACACACATGGACCTGAGACACAGGATGGATGAGAGACACAGCAGACAGTGAGGACATGAGTGGAGGAGACAGACAGGAAACCAGACAGAGACACACATGAGACCCCAGCACACAGACAGAGACCATGAGACAGACAAACCATCCCAGCAGACATAATCACAGACAGAGTGTTGGACCCACCTAGCACACATATGGACACAGGACCACAGCACCAAGGACAGACAAGATGTGGCCACAAAATGTGGAAAACACTGACTACGGATCATACTTGTGAATGAGACATGGACATGTAGTCCTTGCTGGAGGACACACATGGACAGAGGGAGACACAAAAAATATGTGGCACACATAACACACAGACACATACAAGAGACACACATCCCGACCAGACCATCCCAAACAATGGCTAGACTGTAGTGACCATGGATAGGCACACTTGACACACACACATCCCAGCACACAGAGCATTTAACATGCACACATAAAGAACCCCAGAAGACACACACCAGAATCCCACCCACACATATACATACTTGCACGAGACCCCACACAACCACAAGGTATAGACACAGCATGACAGGCACACAGAGGACCACATGACATGGATGAGACCCGACCAGAATCACACACAGAGACCACAGGACCAATCAACTGACACAGGCATGATCAAGACAGGACACACACAGAGACCAGACAAACCACAGTATGAGACCAACACAGGACCGACCACACTGGAGGCACAGGAAAATGGCCCATAAAGACACAGAGGCATGGATATCTGACACACATCCCCAGGAGACACAGCACACCCATGCATAGGAGAGACCACAACACATGAATGGACACAGCACATGGACTGAGACTGCATGACATGGAGGACCGAGACAGCAGAATGCATGTGCATATGTGTATGGAACCACATGGAACTTGACACAGACAGGAAAAGGCCCAGGCAGGTGAGCCACACCACTGACAGACCCAGGAACACACACAGAAGACACACACAGAAGGGACACAAGTGAGCAGGAAGCAGGATAGTGCACATGGATGGACATAGAAGCAGGAAGTGGAATGAAAAACAGGGAAAGGAGACAGCAGCCATTGGTAGACTTGCACACACATAATATAAAACAGGGTTGCCGGGTGGAGGAATGGAAAATATAGGGACAGGTACAGAGGTTTGCACCCCTTTAAATATAGTATCTTATGAAGTATAACGGCACTTGGTTAAGGATAGATGGTGGAATGGATGTCTTTCATAATAAATATGTTCATAAATAGGATAAAAGTGGATAGTGAGAGCATGGATGTGGATATATAAACAAGTAATATTAGTAGTGGAGGACATTGTGGACATTTAAGAAAGCCAAGCCTTGAAAAGTGGCCAAGCCTTTAGTAGAAGGAAATGAGACTGTGGTGGATGGTTCTTGGTAGAGATGGATTCAGTGGATATATGTTAATGCTTGGATAGTAATGAAATAGCATGGAAGGAAGTAGGGGTATGGAAATGAAAGAGGAGGAAGCAGTGGTGGTGAAATGGAATGAAGTGGTAGACATATACATATATAAAATGAAATATAATATAAAGGGAAGAGCATGGCATATATATAGTGATAGAGAGGAACACACATAATGGAGGGAATGGAAAGAAGGCTAACATGGTGCTGATGCTCAGGGTGACTTTAATAAAGTATAGCAATGGTTGGATGTGTAGCATGTTGTCAGCAGTAAAGTGTAATGAGATCCTTGAAGGTGTAGTTGAGCAGGCATGATGCATTAAAACTGTAATTAGCAATATTGTATTGCTTTCACCAGTGTTTATTCCAATTGTGTTTTGTTTGCCCATATGCCACATGGCTGATGTGTGTAGTTGTGTCAGCATGCGTTATACAGTGGACAGTAAGTGTGGGGTGTGTGCAGCAGAGGTTTGCAGGTTTACATTTGTGGACATGGTGGAGGTGCACTGTCTGCATGTACATGCATATTGGACACATGGGCAGGGTGACATGCCCTGTATTGGCCAATGTTAACACTCCATAGTTTCCATTGTTGGCCAGTATGCATTGTACTACACACATTTTGGAACTTGAGTACGCATGTGTGTGTATGACATGGGTTGACACTGTGCTGTGGGTGATGATGTTGTTGCTATCTGTCATTGGTTTGCATTACTAAGGTTAACACTGTCCCAGCTGCATAATCCTTTAGTAATGCACACTGTTCACCTACAGGGTTGCATGGACTGTGCTCTCTACAAACACAAGAAATTCTCACTTATACAGTAAAAGTGCATTATTCTCATGAACCCCTGCCATAAACTAAATATATAATAGAAGGTGTGAAATTATACCAAAAAAGAGTTACATAGCAAGAAGGGATAACCTCTCTGGTCAGTATCATTGGGAAAATGCAATCCCTCAATAAACATACAAGGCAAGCTTCAAAATACAACATGGCAAGGATTCAAAAGACAATACTAAAGCTTTCTTTAGTATTGTTTATAATCTACAGGGGAAATCTCAGATCAGGTCACAGTTAATGCAAATGGTCACAAGGTACACTTATCTGACTGACATTATCAATTCCTTGTCAGACAGTATGAATGTGGATTTCACCACCCTGTCATTACACAAGGGCCACATTTCTAGACCTGAAGAATGTAAAACCTGATGATTCACAGACACTCTAGTTAAAACATCTCTTTGCCAAAGTCCAAACCACAGTGGCAATGGTACTGGACAGTGTCCCTGGCTGTGTCATACACAAGCTGACATATGAAGCCACCACTCACCTAAACACTCTGTCCAGATGCAGCCTCTATACAGGTTACATACTTGTGGAATGATGCACAGTAATGGTGTTCACAGTCCACAAGGGTCGAGCTACAATGTCTTCTTATTCCCCTTTCGGATGCTCCCATTAGGGGTCACCACAGAAGATCATCTGTTTCCATTTCTTCCTGCCCTCTACATCTTGCTCTGTCACACCATCCACCTGCATGTCCTCTTTCACCACAGCCATAAATCTCATCTTAGGCATTCCTCTTTTCCTGTTACCTATCGGCTTCATCCTTAGCATCTATTTCACAATATACTCTGCATCCCTCCTCAGCACATGTACAAAATAACTTAATCCTGCCTATCTGGTTTAGTCTACTAACCTTCAAACCTGGCCTGACCGTCTAATATACTTATTCTTAAACTTGTCCACCCTCATCACACCCAGTGCAAATGTTAACATAAATTGATTAAGGGTAGAACTACAACAAGTCCTGGAATCTCTCACCCTATAAGCCAGACAAATGTTATCTGGAAGGCTATAGAGCACAGCATTATGGAACTCATTAACAGAGACATTATGAACCTGCAAACACTGCACCATACCCACTTAGGTTCTCTAAAGGCCAGATCATGGCTCCTACACCTAGTAGACTTCAAGCCAGTTAACAAGGCTATAGGTGAAGGAAGGGAGGTCAACACAACCAAGCTATAGCTCACCAGCAATTCATACCCATCCCACATTCTGGTATTATAAATAACCTCAGCAGACTGACCATAAACGATTGTTAGATGATGGCTTGACAACTGACACACAGATGTAGGGTACACAGTAAGATTTGCAGCTGCCATGTACTATTCTATGCCAGTAACAAGTGGCATTCACCTGCACTCAGTCCTGGGACTACTCCTGTTTGGTATATAGCTTTCTTAGGTACAAGCAAACACAGTAGGGATATGTCTTCCCACGTTTCATGAAAATGCATACTGTGGGCTATACATTATTCTCCAGATGACACACACATCCTGCAAAAGGGTATCATAGAGATAGATACCTGGTGTAAAACTCATGCTGTAAAGCTATAAGCCAAAGATAGCATAGTTATCCACTTTTAAAAAAACAAAGTATCCCCAGAATACCACATAGGTAGTAGCCCCCAAAATGTGAAAAAGGTACTAATGTATATATAGAGCCACGTATTTAGTCATCTCTCCTTTGATAATCACATTACCAAAGGGTTTTGGAAATCCATCTGTGGAGCACATAAGCAATAAAGAGTTTGCATGCAGATCCACAGAGGTTGTTGCACACTTATAATGATTAGTCATTTTTGCCAGACTTTGCTTGCTTTGGAACAGGTTTCAAATATACCTCAAGCATAAACCCTCACTCAAACTCTTCAATAGAAACCGTGATGAGTGAATGTGAAACAGAAGACGTAGCTCAGGGATCACTGTAGTGGCTAATCTTGTCACAAGCATATAGAAGTGACCTAAGGTCTGGAAAGCACTAGCACGCTCTGGCAAAGATAACAGATGTGTTCATGGAGAAAGCAGAGAACCCACCTGCGAAATAATTGAGATCACATGTATGTATATCGATTTGCCCCACAGCTACCTTACATGTGTAATGCACATACAGTTGTCATTGTGATATGTCATACACTAGAACAATCAAAACCCACTCCACATTGACCAACCGTGTCACACACCTGGCGCACACACAGTCAGCAAGTGCGAGATTCAAACTCCTTCCTAACTACATTATGATACTACAGCAGTATGCATTTACATGACGCGCTATACACATCACTGGGATTTCATCTTTCCACAGGTGTATTTGTAGGATGGTGACATTATAAGACTTGTCAAATATGAGTATACTACTTTTAAGGTGTGTGAGTAGTCTCCAAAAAGATTGCTCTTCCCCAGGGAGAGGCACACATTTGGCAATTGCAGGATTCAAACTGCTACCTAACTACATTATGATACTACAGCAGTACACATTTACACAACACACTATACACATTACTGGGATTTTATCTTTCCACAGGTATATTTTTAGGATGGTGACATCATCAGACTTGACAAAGATGAGTATACCACTTTTAAGGTGTGTGAGTAGTCTCCACAAGGTTGCTCTTCCCCAGGGAGACACACACACTCACACAGTTGGCAAATGCAGGATTCAGACCCCTACCTAACTACATTATGATAATGCAGCAGTACGCATTTATACAATGCGCTATACACATTTCTGGGATTTTGCCTTTCCACAGGTATATTTGTAGGATGGTGACATTATGAGATGACAAAGATGAGTATACCACTTTTAAGGGGTGTGAGTAGTCTCCAAAAAGGTTGCTCTCTCCCCAGGGAGAGACAGACAGACAGACACACACACACACACACACACACACACACACACACACACACACACACACACACACACACACACACACAGTTGGCAAGTGCGGTGTTCTTAATCCAAACTAAGTACGTCTTTACACTTCAGCAAGCAATATGGAGTTACAGGGTGCAATACAGACATTGCTTACTGACAGTTTGCACAAAGGTTTTTTTTTCACATTTGCTAACCTCAGCAGGCTTATCATACTAGGTGTATTGTGAGTGTATTGTATGCATAGGCCATGACCATATCATATATGGGTTGATGCACCACATGCTGGCACACACAGGATCAAACCAGTGGATAAGCTCTGTCAACCCACTACTGGACAATAAAGTCAGGAGGAGTAGGGTCATATAACCACAACACCGACTGTCTCACATAGACCTACAGTATAAGCACCTGCAAAACACACACATAAATACACATTACCAAACTCAGAGAATACAAATATTAATCTGAAAAAGAGAGAGTGTCCTCCTAAGCAGACAAGCAAGCAACATGCACCTCCAAGCACAAGCCAGAAAACACATAATACACCAAAGCAGTGTGCCTCACAACAGGCCCTAAGGCAAAACAACATACCCAACACACTAGTAATAGGTGACTTCATAGTTAGGCACACAGATGTTCCACTCACTCTGCTGGACAAGGGGAAGGTTACTGTCAGTTGTCTGTCAGGTGCTATGATCCGCCACATAACACAAGCAGTTACATCACTCCAGAACAGGTACCTATATGACGTGTTCTTTGTACATGTCAGTGTGAATGATCTGAGACATACCTCCCAGGACAACATAACAAGAGATATATATTAGCTCTATGATCATGTAGCCCAGGCTGGTATGACCCTGACCTTGAGTAGCAACTTACCTTCACATACATGATACTGCAATATAACAGACAGATGATAAACTTCAACAATTGACTGAGCTTCTGGTGTCATTCAAAGGGGATTCAGTCTCTGTCTGCCTGTGATGACATGATAGACAAGCCTAGTTACTTTGCTACAGATGGTTTGCACCTGTCACCCCTATGCTTCTGAATACTGGCCAAGGCTCTTGCTGTCCCCATATTACCTTTTTTTAGGCAAGGCTCAAAGGTTCATAGGTTCATAGGTAGGTACTACGCTATCGGCCCTGGGGCCTATACAAGCCCAGTCAAAAAGGTACCCTGGCTTTCGCCACCCAAGAAATTAATTTTCCTGTGCCACTGTTGAGCAGAGACACAGAAGTGATCCTCAGGGTGAATTTCCTATTTCCCATCCAATCATCAAGATTTTTCTTGAAGAGTGCTAATGAGGAGCTTTGTTTGATATAGATAGGTAGTTCATTCTGGAGTATGTGAAGTCGCTGGGACAGGAATCTATCCCTCCAGCATGTTCTGTTTATTGTGGTGACAAGGTTTAGGTCCCTAGAACGTGTAGATTCATAGGTTCATAGGTAGGTACTAGGCTATCTGCCCAAGGGCATTTATAAGCCTAGCCAGAATGTGTTGGCTTTCGCCTCCCTTTTAAATTAGTTTCCTGGGCCTCTGTTTAGCAAGGCCACTGAAGTGATCCCAGGGGTAAATTTACAGTTTCCCATCCACTCGTCAAGATTCCTCTTGAAGAGAGTCTGCGAGGGGCTCTGCCTAACATCAACTGGGATTCTATTCCAGATTGAGGGAAGTCTCTGGGACAGGAATCTATCCCACTAGCATGTCCTGTTTATTGCTTCGCTGAGGTTTAATTCACTGGAGCGTGTGGCTTTAAGAGATTTGTTTTTCTTGAGGTGGAGCATGTCCATTAATTCCGGGTTGGACATGGCCTTATACGTCAGGCATAGATCACCTCTGAGGAGGCAGTAAGCAACCGAATAGAGCTGGAGTTTCTTTAGTCGAGCTGCATAGGGCATCTCTTTGAGGCCCATGATCCTCTTGGTGAGGTACTTCTGTGGTCTTATCAGCTGTTGCATGTGCCAATTAAGGTACATACCAAATGGGGCATTGTACTCTATTATGGGCCTAATGAGTGATGAGTAGAGGGGCACAATGACCTCTCTTGATCTAGAGGTGAACCCTTTCGTGATTAGGTGGGCTACATAGAAGGAATATCTAACCACTTTGGCAATGTGATTATCAAAGGAGAGGTTACTATCTACCTGGGTCTCCAGGTCCCTAATTACATTTTCCGTACCTAGTGGAATACCACCTATGAGGTAATTTGTGGGCACTTTGTTTTTTCCAAAGGGGATGACTATGCATTTTTTGGCATTCAGCTTGAGGCCAAGGTTTTGACACAAGGAATCTGTCTCTGTAAGACCCTTTTGGAGGATGTCTGTGTCAGCTGGAGTATCAATTATGGTCCCCAGTTTGCAGCCATCTGTGAACTTGGTCAGCCATAGTCTTTCTGTGCTTGCCTGTACCTCAGAGAAGTATATACTGAGCAGGAGGAGTCCCAGGACCGTGACCTGTGGGATGCCACTTGTGACTGGTTTAGAGTCAGACATGGCACCCGCAACTCTGACCATGTGTGTTCGATCCATGAGCCAGTTGGCCACCCATCTCATGACATAGGAGTTAATGTTCAAGCTAGTAAGCTTGTCTATGATGCCAGAGTGGGGAATAGTGTCAAAGGCCTTCCTGAGGTCCAGGTAGGCTGTGTGGACTACCTTCCCTTCATCTTTGGCCTTGGTAACTGTTTCAAAGAAGACAACTAGGTTTAGAAGGCAGGATCTGCCTTTAACAAAGCCAAATTGGGTAGGGTCCAGTGTCTGGAGATTTCCAATATCACTGTTTATGAGTTCCATGATAATTTGCTCCATAGCTTTGCAGACCAGGCTGGTTAGGCTTATAGGGTGATAGTTCCCAGGTTCTGTTGTGGCACCACCTTTGTGGAGTGGGATGACTGTTGCTGTATGCCATTCTTTGGGTACATAGCCTGTGGTAAGGCTGAGTCTGAACAGTGAATTTAGGTGTGGGTTTAGTTCCTTTTGGAGCTCATGTAAGACGCAGCCTGGGACACCATCCGATCCCATTGATGCTGTGTTCTTAGCTTTGGAGAGGGCATGTTTTTACATGCATGTCCGTGATGTCAAGGGCTCTGCATTCTTCTGGGATTGACACAGGCCCTTTTGGGGTTGAGGGGGGGGGGTGAAGTCTGCACTAAACTTGTCTGCCAGGATGTTGGCAATGTCAGTTGGTTCAGTGTATTTTTTGCTATTTTGCAGTAGCTCAAAGCATATCTGAGAATTGCCACCTAAATGTTTGATATAGCTAAAGAAGGCTTTATGGTTATCTTTAGATTCCTTGGCAATTTTTCCTTAGAAACTGGCCTTGGATGATTTTATGAGCAATCGTAATTTCTTGCTAATAATGATCAGTGATGCCTTTCCTTTTTGGAATTTTGCTCTATCATGTAGTAGTTTCCTCCTTCTGTTGTATAGCTTATTTATGGCCAAGGACCACCAGACTGGTTTCCTCTTTTTGGAGGAGTGAGTCTTGGTTTTACTTGGGATGGCTCAATCCTTGCATCCCTGTAGATGCTCATATAATGCACTTGTAAAGGATTCTGCAGATTGGATAGCATTATTCTGTAGCAAGGGGGCTTTGAAACTTTCCACTTCAGTCTTGAGAAGTGTGAAGTCTGCTTTTGAAAAGTCTTTCACAGTGGTTTCCTTAACTGGGGGGGGGGGGGGGGTCGGGATGTATGTCCAGTGTGATTACTTTATGATCTGATCTTACCAGCGAGGGGTTTACCTCTGGTGTGGAACACTGATCCCCCATGTTGGTGATGATCAGGTCCAGTATATTGTCACCTCTAGTGGGCATGGTGACCAGCTGTTCCAGGAAGTTTGAGTTTATAAACTCTAGGAAGCATTGGGCAAAGGAGTTTGTACTTGAGTAATTCTCCCAGTCAATGTTTGGGTAGTTGAAATCTCCTAATATCATGGTGTTTGGTAGGACCTTTATATTTTTCAGTGTTCTTAGGAATGCTGAGTGAGGGTCCTGAGACAAGGTAGGTGATCTGTAGCAGGCTACAATCTGATAAGCAGCTTTGCCCACTGTTAGTTGCACTTGGATGGTCTCCAAGGCCTCGTGCTGTGCCACTATCCTGGAGGTGTGGGTATTCTTTATGAAAATGGATACACCCCCTCCTTTTGTATTTTGGCCCAGATTTTGGGGCTGAAGCTCAGAGAGATTGGGATTTCTTTAAGTAGAGCATGTCCAACAGCTCTGTGTTTGACGTAGCTTTGTATGTTAGGCAGAGATCACCTCTGAGTAGGCGATATGCGACAGAGTAAAGCTGAAGTGTTTAGAGACGGTCTGTGTAGGGCATGTATTTGAGGCTGCTAATCCTCTTTGTGAGGTATTTCTGCGGGCTTTCCAGTTGTTGTAGATGTCTTGTGAGGTACATACCAAAAGGGGCATTGTACTCTATAATGGAGCTAATGAGTGATGAGTAGAGGGGAACAATGACCTCTTTTTTTCTACATGAGAAACCTTTTGTGATGAGGTGTGCCATGTAGAAGGATTTCCTGACTACTGTGGCAATGTAATTATCAAAGGAGAGTCTACTGACCACCTGGGTCCCAAGGTCGCTTATCACACTTTTAATGTTAAGTATACTACCGCCTATGTTGTAGTTCATGGGTACAGAGGTTTTACCAAAGGGGATGACAATGCACTTTTTGGCATTGAGCTTGAGGCCATGGCTTTGACACCAGGCACCTGTCTCAGTGAGGCCCTTTTGTAGGTTGTCCGCATCGTTAGTAGTTTTGATTATGGCTCCTAGTTTGCAGTCATCTGGGAACTTCATTAGCCAAAGACCTTCTGTGTTAGCCAGTACTTCAGGGAAGTAGATACCAAACAGGACAGGACACAGGTCTGATCCCTGTGGTATTCCACTTGTCACTGGTCTGAAGTCAGACTTGGAGTCTGCTACTTTCACAGTGTGGGTTCTGTCAGTTTGCCAGTTGGCAACCCATCTTGTGACATAGGGATTTATACCTAGTTTAGTGAGTTTATCTATAATTCCAGAGTGGGAGATAGTGTCGAAAGCCTTGGCAAGATCTAGATAGGCTGTGTGAACCACCTTACCCTTGTCTACGGCTTTGGTGACTGCTTCAATTAAGTCTATCAGGTTTAGGAGACATGATCTGCCTTTTACAAATCTGAAATGGTTGTGGTCCAGAGTTTGGAGATTACCAATGTCTTTGTTTATAAGTTCCATGATGATACATTCCATGGCCTTGCAGACCAGGCTCATCAGGCTAATGGGGGGCTAGTTCCATGGTGCATCCCCCTTGTGTAGTGCGATAACCTTCACTGTGCGCCATTCAGCAGGCACAAAGCCTGAGGTGAGGCTATGATTGAACATGGCACTTACGTGTGGTGCCAGTTCATTCTGTAGTTCATGTAGAACTCAGCTTGGGATGTTGTCTGGTCCCATGGATGCTGTGTTCCTGGCTTTGGAGAGTGTTTTTTACCTGTGCAGCCATGATGACAGCAACTTTGCATCCTTCCAGTATGGAGATGGGTTCTTTCATGGTGAGAGGGAGGTAAAGTTAGCACTGATCCTATCTGTCAGGATGTTGGCAATATCAGTTGGGTCTGTATATTTAGTACCATTGTGCTGTAACTCAGAGCAGATCTGAATGTTGCCATTGTGATTTTTGACATAGCTATATAATGCTTTGTGATTGTCTTTAGAATCAGTGGTGATTTTGTTTTCATGACTAGCTTTGGAGGATTTTATCAGGGATCGCAGCTTCTTACTGAGGCTGACCAGGGAGCTCCTGCACTCATGGGTTGTACCCTCTTTTGCAATAGTTTCTTCCTTCTGTTGTGCAGTTTGTTTATGGCAGGGGACCATCAGATTGGATTCCTTTTCTTGGAGTATAATGTTTTGGTTCTGTTTGGGATAGCATGATCCATGCACTCATGTAAGTGCTTATAAAGTGCAGTTGTGTAGGATTCTGTAGTCGTAACTGTATTGTCAATCTGCATGGGTGTCCTGAAGTTCACCACTTCTGTCTTAAGAAGCATGAAGTTGGCTTTTGAGACATTTTTTAACATGGTTTCCTTAATGGGGGATGGGGGCAGAATGTGGATATGTAGGGTAATTAGCTTATGGTCAGATCGGACCAATGAGGCATTGACTTCAGGTGTGGAACACTGATCACTCAGGACAAACCAAATCCCGTAACCAACACAAATAACCACAAAGTGAGCTAAATGCTACTCATTGCCAGAAGTCTCAGCCTCCAGATGCACACACTCAAGGCACTTCTCAGTATGGAGAATATTGATATCTGTGCAGTAACAGAAACCTAGTTCAAGGCTCCAGACAGCACACCAGCACTATCAGGATACTACTCATTCCATACCTTCCAGCATCAGAACCTGGATCATAGCACATAGGGTGGAGATGTATCCATATTCATCAAGGATACCTACACCTCTCTCTACATGCTCTCTACAGGATATGTACACATAGAATGTTGCACAGCAATGTTCTTCCCACTCCACAGGGGTGGGGCCACAAAAGACCCTTGGTATTCACCCTCTATGAACCTGACAAGTCTGATCTGCAAGGCAATGGAGCCAATCTTAATGGAAGTCAACAATAAAGACATTGGGAACCTTCACACAGTTGAGTACACCCAGTTTGGCTTTGTCAAATGCAGATCACTTCTCCTGAACTGGGTGGTTACCCAGGCTACAGATGATTGAAATGAGCTCCACACAGTTTACCTATACCTCGCTAAGGCCTTTGACACCATTCCCCAGTCAGGTATCATAGATGAACTCACCAACCTGGGCATGAATCCATACATCACAAGATGGATTGCAAACTGGCTCACAGATAGATCCCACAAATTAAGAGTTGCTGGCTACATGTCAGACTATACACTGGTAAAAACTGGTGTCCCTCAGGGTTCAGTCCTGGGGTCCCTCCTGTTTGGTATAGACTTCTCAAAAGTACATGCCAACACAGGAGGGTTGTGGTTGACTAAGTTTCCTGGGAACTGTAAATTGTTTGCCGTAATAGATTCCCCAGATGACACAAATATTCTCCAGAAGGGACTCTATGAGACAGATGTGTGGTGTCAGAATCATGGCCTCAAGCTCAGTGTGGAAGAATGCATAGTAATCCCCTTTGGTGAAAACAAAGTACCCACAAACTACCACATAGGTGTTACCCCTTAAAACTGACAAGGTAATAAGGGATCTGGGGACACAAGTAGATAGTCATCTTTCCTTTAACAACCATGTTGCCAAAGTGATTGGGAAATCCTATGTGGCCCACCTAATCAACAAAGGGTTTGCTTCAGGATCAAAAGAGGTAGTGGTGGCCCTCTACTCTTAAGTCATCAGACCCATCATTGAGTACAATGCACCATTTTTTGATGTACTCAAGTAAGCATATCCAGCAGCTGTAGAGACCACAGAGGTACCTCCCCAAGAGGATTACTGGCCTCAAAAAGTTGTGTTATGCAACACAAGTGGTAAAACTAAATCTGTTCTCCATTGCGTACCACCTACTCAGAGGCACACTCTGCCTAACATACAGAGCCATGTCCAACACATAACTGTTGAACATGCTCCATCTACGGAATACAAAATCGAGTCACACTACACACTCCAGGGATAGGAACCTCATCAAAACAATGAACACAACATGCTGGTGGAATAGAGTAACATCCCAGAAACTTACCTTACTGTGGAACAGAGTCCCAATGTATATCAGACAGAGCCCCTTGCTGACACTCTTCAATAAGAACCTTGATGAGTGGATGGGAAACTGACAATTCACACCAGACATCACATCAGCAGCCCCACTAGAACGGGGCTTAGGGTACTAACTATTAGAATTAGGGCTTGGGAGACTACCCAATGGGGTGGTGAAAGCTGCACAACTTGCCTAGGCTAATATATGCCTTTGTGAAGATAGTCTACTACATACCTATGAACCTATGTGACAGGTACATGTCTACAGATAGTAGATGTGTACTTCATTGTACAGTCATGTTGTACAGCAGGCACATGGACCACATACACTGTAATGCTTACAGATACTGGTGGCTGTTATGTACAGTGGGTGAGATGTGCACCTCATGTCTTTTGTGCCATTGGGATGTGTGCTGGGTAGGACAGTCCTGGATGGCTCCCTGTCATGGTCACCCTCTTACACACATCTCTGCCCATCCCTCTTTGGCTTATTATACTGTGTTCCCCCTACAGATATATATGTATGCATATATATACATATATATATATATATATATATATATATATATATATATACATATATATATGTACATAGATAGGTAATAGGCTATCTGCCTGAAGGCATATATTAGTATGGACAGAGTGTGCAGCTATCACCACACATGGGGTTAGTTCCCTAGGGCTCTGTGTAGTAGAGCTGATGAAGTGATCCATGGTGTGACAGTTCAGTTTCACATATACTCATCAAGGCTCCTCTGGAAGAGTGTCAGTTAGGGACTCAGCTTAATGTAGGTTGGGAGCCTGTTCCAAAGCAAGGGAAGTCTGTGAGTTAGTAATGTATCCTTCCAACATATTCTATTTATTGTTGTGATGATGATATCCCTAAAGCATGTGGCACAGTGAGCTTGGGCTTACTTCAGATACCGCATGTACATTAGTTCTGCATTGGACATGGACCTGTCTGTTGGGCAGAGATCGCCTGAGTAGACAGTATGCAACAGAGTACAAATTGAGTTAAATTCAGTCTTGTTGCATGGGTCAGCTGTTTGAGGCCAGTAATCCTCTTGTTGAGATACTTCAGTGGTCTTTCCAGCTGCTGAAGGTGCCTAGTCAGATTCATCACAAGTGTGCTGTGATACTCTCTAATGGGTCTGATGACTGATGAGTAAAGGGAACCTCCTTTGACCTACATGCAAAGACCTTGGCAATTTGTGGGAACACATAGCATGATTTTCTATCCACTTTGTGAATGTGTTTCTGAAAGTAGAGATGACTATCCACATGTGTCCATAGATCCCTTATTATTACCTCCATATTTAGGGTGTTGGCACCTATGTGGTATTTGTGCGACTTTAGCACAAGGTCATCATTTTGACACCACATCTGTCTGACTGAGACCCTTTTTAAGGATATCTCTGTTGTCCCAAACATTGATTATGACAACCTTTTTGCAGTCATCCACAAACTTTGCTAAACATATCCCTCATGTGTTTGACTGTATTTCTGAAAAGTATACACCAGACAGGAGGGGTCCCAGGACTGAGCCATGGGGGACAGCAGTTGTTACCAGCTTGAACAGGAGACCACAATTCTTACCTTGTGGGATCTATCTGTGCCCTAGTTGGCAATCCATCAGATGACATACGTGTTTATGCACAGGTTGTTGATTTTGTGGATATGACATGTGTGTGGCATGTTGGAAAAGGGCTTTTCAAGGTCTATGTAGGCCATGTGGAGCTCATTTCTTTGATGTATGTCCTGGGTGACTGCCTTGAAAACTGTCTAGCAGGTTTAGGAGCCATGATCTGTCCCTGACCAAACCAAAATGGGTAGGGTTGGATGTTTCTAGGCTCCCAATAGCTCTGTTTATGAGTTCCATAATTATGGTCTCCATGGCCTTGCAGATCAGGCTTATTAGGCATATAAGACAATAGTTCCCATGGTCTGTTGTGCACCAACACTTGTGGAGTGTGTCAAACTTTGCTGCAACAAATTCAACAGTTTCATATCCTGTACAGAGGGTGAGTCTGAACAGACAGTTCAGGTGAAGGGTCTGTTTGTTTTGGAGTTCACATATGACACAGCCAAGGAAACCATGTCATCCCACAGACACCGTGTTTTTTTAGGTTTGGATAGAGCTGTTTAACCATTGTATATGTGATTTCTGGGTTTTCACAATCTCCAGGTATGGTAATGGGTCCTTTTGTCAGTGAGAGGAGGGAAAATATGTATGAACCTGTCTGACAAGATGTTGGCATTGTCAGTCATGTACATGTATTCATTTACACTTTGCACTGACTCAGAACATATATGAGTTTACATTGATATTTATGACATAACAAAAGAAAGCTTCATGGTTCTCTATGGACTCTTTGGCAATATTTTTGCCCGAACATGGCTAGGATAATGTTAGGAGTGCTCATTGTTTCTTGATGATACTGATCAGAGATTTATTGATCTTCTTTGGATTTTCACTTTCTTTGAACAAATTAAGTACTTGTAGTACATAGTTTATTATGACAGGGATCCAATATATTATATGGGTCTGTTTTCATATCACTGTGTGCGCAAGGCTGGATTGGTGAATAGTGACAAGTGTCTGGAGTAAGAACTGCAACTGCCAAATATATGTGGCCCACTGCTGTACTCAGACATAGCCTAAGTTTGTGAGCATGCCGAGTATGACCTTTCAGTATATTGTTGGCTGACATATGCTTCCTTTATTTGTGTGTGAGCATGCCCAGTATGACCTTTCAGTATGTTGCTGACTGAAATATGCTAAATTTGTTTAAGTGTGTGAGCATGCCCACTATGGGCATATATACTATATATGTGTGAAAAATCAAGTTGTTTTTTACTTCAGGGCTCATTTTTGTGTTGTACATTGACAGGAAGCATGCTGTGCCCGCAGAGCTTCCATGAGTCAATTTGCAGAGACTTATCAACATTTCTACATACAGGAGGGACAGCTATTATTTGTACATTTCTACCTGGCGGGGGGCACACCTGATTGTTACTGTGGGTGTACATAGGATGAGGGGTACACTTAACACTTATACACATTTGCTAGGCCTGCACTGCTATGTCAGTACTCCATTTCAGTCTGTAATGTTGCCTATCATACTGGCTTGAGGCATACCACTGTACTTCTGACCTTAGCTTCCAATTACATGCATATTAGTTTGTGACTTCATAGCCTACCCAATCCACATCACACTGCCTGGCTTGCTGGTTTCTGTCTGCATAGGCCTGGGGGGAGGTTACTCATATGCCTCTTCAGAGGGCATGATAGAGCATTTGTTTGTGTTTGCGTTTGTCTACAATTGTCCTGCTGGCTGTGACTGTTAGGTATGTGACCCCCACAACTGGTATGTGTGAGTGACTTAAGTTGTGTCTGTGCCAGTGAAATGCTGTCATGGCTTAGTGATTCAGTACTGTGACTATAGTGCACAGTATCCTGAGTTTGAGCTCTGTCACTGCTTTTTATTTTGATGTTGGGCAGACATGACTGGTTAAGAAACAGTAAAGCAGGTGTGAGTGTGTTTACCTGACTTTGCTCAACTTTGCCCGACCTTGCCCGACTTTGCCCAACATTGCCCAACATTGCCCGATGTTGCCCGACATTGCGCTGGTTAGCACAGTGTGCAGCTTCACACAATTATATTTAAATATGTTCAATACTGTTAAATGTGCTTAGCAGTGCTTTATATTGCGTAAAATAGGGCACTCATGCCTCAGGTGGTGCTCCTGAGCTGCCTATGCCAGATGCACATAGTACACTCCCTATACATGTTTGAAAACAGGTAGTGTAAAGTTAGGCATCCCTTTTACTGTATGTGCGAGTCAGAGAGAGGTGTCATTTCCAGGGTTCCTACTGAGTCAGTGTATCAGCTATGTGTTGCCTCTTTGCCAAGGCTACGGCATACTGGGCACACCTCCTTCTGCCTCCTGGGGCAGGCTCAGGTTGTTCCTCCTCTGAGTCACGCTGTGCCTGTGCAGGCCTTGGCAAAGGTGGGGGGCTGTTTGGTCCTGCCCCATACTGTTCCTGCTGCAGCTGTTTCTGCAGGATCATATTGTGTAGCATGGCACATACCATGACAATTTGGGTACATGTAGTTGGTGAGTACTGCAAGGCTCCACCAGATGTGTCCAGGCACCAGAACCATGACTTGAGCATACCAAACACACTCTCAATTATGTTTCTTGTTTGTGAGTGTGCCTCATTATGGAGTTCTTGTTCAGGTGTGTGTGCATTTCTGATGGGTGTCATCAGCCACGGCTCCAGTGCATATCCAGCACCCCCCACTAGGTGACCATATGGGATGTCCCCAGTGACAAATCTCTGGTACAGCTGCATCAGAAGCCAGATGTGGGAATTGTGATAGCTTCCAGGGCAGCCAGCACACACATTCATTATTATGCCCTGGGCATCGCACACAACCTGGCAGTTGATGGAGGAGAAGCCTTTGCGGTTGATGTAGACCCTACCCTGCTCACCAGGTGGTGCTTTGATGTTTATGTGCGTGCAGTCTATTGCACCCACTACCTCAGGGTATTCTGCTATTTGGTGGAAAAGATGCATATTGCTGGCCAATGCCTCACGGGAATTGGGGAAATATATGTGCTCACCGACATGTGCTGACATGGCATCCAGGAACTGGTGCAATGCCCTGGATGCTGATGCCTGTGAAATCCCCATAATATCACCAGTTGGTCTCTGGAAGGTACCTGTAGCTAGTATTCCTAGGCCAACACATACCTTGGTATCCACTGGGATGGGTTCCCCTCTGTTGGTTCTGTACGTGAGGCGTGGCTGGCACAGCTCAACAATTTTCTGCAGGAGGTCTCTGTCCACCCTTTAGTGCTCTACTATCTCCAGCTCATGTAGCCCCTGGTAGGTTACCCTGGGTCTGTACACTCTTCTCTGTCTCTTCACTGTGGGTTGCTCAGCAGCATTCACAACATCACCACTCTCAGCACCTTGCACATGTTTGTTTATGATAGCAAAAGCAGCCCCTAACATTTTGTCTGACTTAAGCATTTTAAGCTTTCCCTCTTTGTATACTGCAGTGCTGCAGAGTTCTTGTGAAAAAACAGGGGAGAATGCTGTTTGCAGAGTTTAACGTGCTGGGCTGGGCTGGGCTAGTCTGCTGCCTGTGTAACTGGCTGATTCAGATATATTTCACATGGCAGCTCTGCTAGTTATCCTTGGTTAACTTCCTATGACTTATTTTCCTTCCTTTTCCCTTTCTGTTTCCACCCGTGGCAGCGCTGCACAAACACTCTCACATGCGCACACATGCGCACACACGAGCGCACATGCTGTGTGCATGTTTGCAAGAAATTTCAGATATTTTCACAGTGTGCACTTTTGGTTTCTGTTTTTTAAATCGGACAACTGTAGACACGCCTCTTGCAATCCTGAGCAACTCAGGGCAAACACAAGACACTGTGCTTCAATTAGCTTACAGCCTTTCTGACATACCCCCTCATGATGTCACCTATATTCTACTCTACTACTCACCTACTCCTACACTTACACTCTTTGGACATGGCTCACATGCTAGGGAAAACTGGGATTCACTATCCTTATCCTCATTTGCATGGGATTGCCTACTAATGCATGGTTACATCTCTCAGACTGAGCTTCCCCCCTTAGCAACCAGTACTAAGTGGCCATGTTATCTTCAGCCTGCCATTCACCTGCATGTCAGGATTAGCTTTTTAGTGAAAATGGCTATTTTTGGCTATTTTTAAATTATTTTCTTGTTTTTACAGCCCCGCATGTTTGCACAGTGCTGCGCTATGCTTAAACATCAGAGTTCGGGGAAAAAAAAAAAAGTATTGAAAGCTTTTGACCAGTGTGGATTTGACATTATGCGAGCTATAATTAAAAACAATGTGGGCGAGATGGAAAAATTACATGAGAAAATTGAAAAGGTCAATAAGGGTATTACTAGTGACTTCTTGTTTAAAGTAGAGGATGAAACGACTAAATATCAAAAACTACTAAGAAACTTAGGACTCAAATGTATAGAAGTGCAGAACAGGAAGGTGGGGAAAATTGAGAGGGACACCAAAGAATACCAAAACAAAATACAATATCCCAAGCCTAAAAACTGGGCTAATAAAAGGAAGTCAACTTGGGCTAGGGAACCTCAGGATGGGGTGGAAAGGGATGAAGTATTTTTTCATGAAAATGAGGAAGACTGTCCCGAATTCCCTCCACTTAGGAGATCTGAAAGACTTATGGAAAAGGAACCTGTGGTTTATAATACAAAAAACTACAAGGGCAGGAGTTGGGGACCCCAGGGGAGGAGATGGAACCAATAGAGTCTATAATACAGGAAGGTAAAAAATGGTCCTACAAAGACTTTAATGTATTAAATTACTCTGATATTGTTGTCGATAAAACACTTTTTGATTTAATGTCCAAGGGTTTTGGGTACATACCAAGGCAGAGAACAAACATTTTTAAACTATTAATAAATGTGAAAATATTCTTGAGAAAGAAAAACCTGGAAATATTTTTTAATGGAAGGGGAAGTTCATTAAATCAAAATAGTTTGGCACGTAGTAGTACCTTTAACCCACCTCTCCATCCCCAATTGAGGAATTTCGAGTTAAAAGTGGAAAAAGAACTAAGGGCCAGTTTGAAACACAACTTTGTACACCCTAATTTAACAATGCAGGAAAATCAAGTGTTAAAAGACCTAAGTAGCAATGGTAACTTAAGAGTAATGAAGCCTGACAAAGGTGGGGGTGTTGTACTTATGGATTACATCCAATATGAAGGTAAAATGATGGAACTACTTACTGAATGACACCAATAAATATTCTAGAATTTCCTTAAATGAAATTAATATTGCCTATAGGAAAATTCAGGTTGCTTTAAATGATTTATTGATGGAAGGACTAATTGACATTAAAACCTACAAATATCTGCATGTTGAAATGCCACTGGTTCCCTCTATCTTTGGGATCCCAAAAGTGCACAAAGACATCAATGACCCACCCTTGCGAGCTATAGTATCTGCAAATGGGTCAGTAACAGCTCCTTTAGCAAAGTTTGTTGATGTAAAGGTGAAAGGTTTGGTTTTGAACAACACAAATATTTTAAAGGATTCCTGGGATTTTTTTGAGGAAACTACAACCTAATTTGTATGACGAGGAACTAGCTTTTGGGACTTTGGATGTAGTGGACTTGTTCACTAGTATTCCACATGAGGTTGGTATGGAGTGGTTTGAGGAGATGTTGATTGGATACAAAGATATTTCTCAAAATGAGTTTAGGAAAATATTGGTCCTAATGGAAATAGTGTTAAAAAACAACTTTATCTTTTTTCAAGGAGAATACTTTAAACAAGAAAAGGGAGTGGCCATGGGGGCACATTGTGCCCCCACTTATGCTAATATTGTTATGGCCTATTGGGAGAACTAGTACTTATTGAAGTCTCCTTACAAATGTTTTTGGACACTATATGGAAGGTTTTTAGATGACTTATGTTTTTTATGGACAGGGGACCAAAATATTTTTGAAGAAATGGTCGAATACCTTAGGGGTACAACTGATTTTTTTGACTTTACCCATAAATTCAATAAACATGAGTTAATCTATTTAGACGTCAGCATTAAGAAAAATAATGGACATTTTGTATCCAGAATACACAGAAAAGAAACTTTCTCAAATTCCTACCTACACTTTACTAGTTCCCACCCATTACACCAGAAGAAAGGGGTAATGAAAGGGCAGCTTGTTAGGATGTGTAGAATGACCTCTGATGATCACATTTTTACAAGTGAAATTATGAAATTGAAAGAGTTATTTTTAAATAGAGGTTATCCGAGTGATTTATTTGACAAAACCTTGAAGGAGGTATCACAAGAAAGGATGGGTAGGTTTGCCTCAATTTTGGGGAAAATATCTCCTCAAAAAGAAAAAGAAAAATTGAGCACTGATATGGACAAAGAATACAATATGGGGTTTGTTACTACCTATGATGGACAGTCTGGTGTTGTCAGAAGAGTTATGGATAGGGAATGGAACAATTTTTCCAAAATATCAGACTTGAAACATATTTTTGACGGACTTTTAACACACATTTACCGAAGGGGAAATACATTAAAGAATTTTTTAGAAAGAGGTTCTAATAAAGTCAAACATGAAATGTCCACTAGGGAAAAGAAGGGGCTATATAAATGTGGTAGGTGTAACTACTGCGCCCATCTTAAGACTGGTGACTTCTACTACTTGGAAGCTAGAAAAAGGAACATATTGTTAAATACCTATGTTAATTGCAATACAAAGGGGATTATATACTTGGCTACCTGTAAGAAATGTGAATCCTTTTACGTGGGTAAATCTCAGAGAAAATTAAAGCAAAGAATTTACGAACATTTATATGACCTCAAGAACAAAGGTGAAAATAATGCATTATACAGACATAGCATCACATGTAAAACACCAGGATTCCAGTTTTTTGTACTCTAAGTGGTTTTAGTGGATCCCAGGGGTGGGATGTGGGAGACACTGGTCGAGTACAGAGAATTATACTGGCAGCTAATACTGGAAGTTAATAGACCTCCTGGTCTTAATGATATGATTACATTAGCACCAGTACTGAAACTAAGATCTGCTAAATTGTGATTGTTCTTTGCTTACTTTCACTTTTACTATTTCTCTATTTTTATACATCTTAGAATCAACTACCAATATTAACATAGTGATAGAAATCTTATGTTATTTAGACAGAAGTACTTGTTAATTTTTTATCCTGATACTTTTAGACACTTGGGGGAGCTAAAGACCATCTTTTCACCCTGCTTAGTAGATTAGTATTATTAGGTAAATTCAGTTTTTAATTGGTGTTACAAGTTTTGATAATGAATTGATAAAATATTTATTTGGAAAGGTATTTTTAAACATTTTAACATTTTGTACAGAAATCTATTTAGAAGTTAGTGTTTTTATTTATATATATATTTTTTTTTGATGAGAGAGAAGTATATTTGTGACCAGTTGATTATTTCTCTTTGACTATTGGATGATTCATTGAATGAAGTTGTATATAAAGGGGTTGTGTGGGATGTTTTAATTATCTGAAGAAGTTGAAGATGAAAACGTGGTGTATGTGTTTTGCATTAACGTGTTGTTTCTTTATTAAACGAAGTGAGTGCATCCAACTTGGTTCGTGGTGGTGCTTTTTTGGTTTACTGGTTTTATTAGCACCATTTATCCATTTTTTTTGTAAAAAAAAAAGTTTGATTTTAATAATTTTAAACATTTATAAATGCCAATGGCCTTATATTTGGCTAATGGCATGCTTCCTCAACTGTATGCATCCTTTATTTGGAGCTGTCATAGCTCCATTTAGCTATTTGCTGAACGGTACTCCGTTACCAACAGAGTACATTTCTGCAGATAACACTAATCTTCCACGGACAGGTTAGTGTTTCCTGGATTGCAAATTTACCTCATTTGCATAGCTTTCAGCAGCAAATGAGGTAATTTGCATACCATGATGCTGGCCGTGCAAGAGTAGCTTTAGCAGCTCTCGTGCATGCCTCTGCCGGCCGTTCCTGGATCGCACGGCAGACATATTGCCTGTTTGACATCTTACTCTACTCTACAACTCCGTGCAAGCTTTCATAAATCCGGCCCATGTTTAATCATTTTTGCATAAACTTGTTATTATTCAAATCTACTCATGTCAGGCTGAATGTAAATACTGTATATATTTATCTATTAATTAATATGTTTGTTAACTGTAAACAAGTATTTCTGTTTTTGTTTGTTATACATTTAAAACAAAAATTATCTGAGTAAAAAAAAAATTGAATAAGTGCAACAAACAAAAATACTTGATACTGTTGTTGACCAGCTTCTAAACTTTATTCAGACTATTCACTATGTAGTATCTAAAACATATTAAAAAATAGTAATGCCATATAAATCCAAACCATTCCTAACTGAGTATTCTGGACTGTCTGCAGACAAAGCACTTTTTTCTTACAACACTTTTCTGTGCTTCATCTGTACTCACAGACAAACAAAAACATAACTCGAGAGACTGGAACAAACATACCGTAAAGTGGCCAAATTCACAGTTAATCTTCAGAAAAGAACCCATCACTGCATTGTATTAACCAGACTTGAATGGTTTGGCTTGCAGAGCAATGTGCACCAATAAAACATGATCCATTTCCGGTGTTACAGAGAATTGTTGAAAACTATATTACATTGGGGCTTTTTAAATCATAACAAAAGTATCTGATTAGATGAATATGACACTTTCTATACTCAGTATTCATAGCTAAAGTATGGAACAATACACACATGAAATACCGTGTAAAAATTAATACAAACAATGTTTTGCAACTTCTAAACACCTACCTACTTAATAAATCTTGACCTTTTTCATAATCTAAAACTTGCACCCTGGGATTTATTAATCTCTGTGCAGGAATAGTGCTATTCCTGCATGGACTGGTTCATGTCTGTGTAGAACAGCAGCGTGCCTTGCATATGCATGAAGGCGGGCTGCTGTTTAGCCTACACGGACACAAACCATGAACGAGTGCAGGCGGCATGTCCGTGTAGTGCACGGAGACTGAACACGACTCCTGCACTCAGAAAGTGCCATACAGCACTTTCTAAGCCAAACTGGCATAATATTAAAGCTTTGCTCTAATATTATGCCAGTATTTCAGTGTCTGCAGACACTGAAATGAAAAAATGATCATTTTACTGTCCACAGACACTGAAATAAAAATGACAATAAGAAAGCAATGCAGGGGGTGTGTTACAGGTTCTGTGACACCCCCCCCCCCCCGCATTGCTAAAGTGCCGTATGGCACTCACACCTCTCAACCTCTCAGCACAAGAAATCTGGACAAAGCCTAAAATGATGGGGGACAAATAGGGACAGATTTTAAATATTGCTCTCACACACTTATAAAGTTGATAGATAACAGGATATGTATTAGCAGGAGTCCCTGAAGGATAGAAGTCTGAAAGCCAAATCAATGCCAACATTTCATGACTGCAGTCCAAAGTAGTTGTCAGAACACCACAATACACACCCATATAACCTAATAATATCATTATAATATATAAATTTTATTACATTAGCCTAAGGAATGTTTAAGTGTATCTCAGTTGGCTTGCATGTTATGACCGTTCACTTAGCATAACTTAAACATCCCGTAGGAGCTATATGCAAACAGACAGGCAAAAATTCCAAGCTGAGGAAGTGTAGTGGTTAGAGCTGTAACCCTGCATGCAGGGGTTCATGACTTGAGTCCCAAGACAGGCAGTTTATTTCCCTATGTGAAAATAGTGCTAAAATTATTTTAGTAAACTTAAATTATGTAGCAACCCTTTTTTGTCAACCAGGATAGTGTAGCAGTTACAAAAGTGAGATTTCAGTGTAGAAAAGATGTGAAAACCTCATATAAACACAAGTGCCTCATACAGTATAGTCACACAAGAATATAATTTAATGAAAGCACATAGGGGAATTCATGGAAGGTAAATGTAAAATTATAATGTGTATATAAATATTATTTTATAATAAACATTTCTAAATATAATATGCTTAAATGTGCTGTCATCACTCTGTATCCATCAGACCTTGGTATTTCCCAGCAACAAAATAGTCAGCCCTACCAACTCTCAGACCCAGGATGCTGTCCTTTACAATCACAGTAAACTACTACTAAACCATCTGAGCTGTGAAAAACTGCAATGCTTTAACAAACGTATCATGCATTCTGGTCATTTAACATTAATGAAAAAAAGCAACAGTCACAAGTGTCAAATCCATGATCCTGGGCACTACAGTCAGAGGAATGTACCACTGCACCATCTCAGATGTGGGAAATGCTGTTGTTTTTTCAAACATATCATGCAATAGAGGCATACAACATTAGGGAGAAAGCTTTGAGGAACCAGTCATGTGTTGTATATAGACATACACACATACACACACACACACACACACACACACACACACACACACACACACACACACACACACACACACACACACAAGGGTTCTGGCATGTAGCTTAGAAGACATTTCCCTGCGAGCTACATCACCAAAACCAAATGGCTGCAGCAACAGTTTGCCATAGAGCAATATGGCAGAATAGCATAGCCACTGCAGCTGTACACTATGCACATTAATTTTACAACTGGTGGTGATCCTTAGACAGCTGCCCGGCTGTATTCTAGCAGGGGCGGCTGTACTAGATGTGTACCACATTCTGTATTCTCATGGAAGGAATGCATTTATTTTATTATTTATTTATTTTATTGTCAGATGTCTGACCAAGGACAACAACTGCCAAACATATGAGCCACGCATCTGCACAGGGTCAAGGCCTCTGTACAGTGTTAGAGGTATGACTGCAGTGGTGTAACAGAAGGGAAATCCCCTGACAGCTGCCAAACATGTCACCCAGCACCTTATGAAGCACAATAAGACCAAACGCGACACCCCCCACATCACCTCTGGGAAATTACCCATGTATATTCAAATATAGCATGCACTATAGGGATGGAACTCTAGTGAAAAGCAGAGAGTCGTACAAAAATGTCCACCCAAAAACATTTGCAACGCAGTCACATCAACATACCAGTACCCAAAATGAACTTTAGAGTAGAATAACTGTCTGAACAAACATATCCTGATTGCCAGTCACATACTACACCAACATATACTGGCCCAATTCACAGTGTACCAGGAATCCTCAGGTGCTACAGGACATTTCACAGTTAGCACCTACAAGCATACAATCATGGTAGACCACCAACAGCTGTAGCAGCATGCAGAGTCAGATAGGTAAAGGATGTATGGCTCTCACATCTTATACTCTCCCTACACACCCCAACTAACATATACACACAACACTGCTACACAATCTGAGCAGTCTGTTCATAATGGCCAGACAGATATAATTGTCATATGTACTGATGTCCACAGATTTATCAGGGCGTGTAACCATAATCCTGGCCAACACTGCATACTATGGCCAGGAGTCTGCCAGGTCATTGGCATGATAATTGGAGTGTAGTTGGTAATTAATGATATACCATAGCTCTGCACCTTGCAGTGCAGGACATCTGGACAATGCATGACGTACTTCTGGGACAGGGAGCTGGAAAGATGGACATATCACACATAATGGTTTTACAAACTGAAACAGTAGCTGGTGTTACACATGTTGTAACATAACATCCCTGAAGGATATGATGTCTGGAGCACCAATGGATGTCAACAGTTACTGACTACAATCCTCACATTATCCTACCAACTCCACAAAAACAGACGCTGTTCAAAGAACAGACCAAGCTTAACAGGCAAACATCTGGCCAGTCTGTGGACAACATGCCAGTTGAGAGGTATGTCAGAGGCATATCACTATCAGATGCCAAGTCACCCAGTAAATGCATGTCCAGTCAATCTAGCAACCCTCCATGTGTGTAAGAGCAATAATGACATACAATCTGTACCCAGTTCTGGAGCTTTGCCCCACCATGTTGTTGGCCTATCTCCACATGTCCTGTCCTGTGAGGTATTTCCACCTACTGTCCATGAAGCTGTAGCCAACACACCTCCATAATGCCCCCTGCACAGGCAAGGAAAATGGGCAAGGCCCACATGAAGGGCGCCTCATGCATTGGAACTAGCAGCAGTGTCCAGCCCAACACCACAATATTATGTGGGCACCTACATAGCTTTATGGCCTCAGCAAAACCTGACAGGACAACATCAACCCCCTCAAGGTAGGCAGAACGCCTGTGGTGGACGACAGCAATACATAACTACCACCATAGGTGGAAATAATTGCAGGATGAGCCAGGAAGGAAAATTTGCCTCGTTGGAAGCCATGTCACCTTGTTCTGCACAAGCAAATAAGGTCACAAGTGATGTACCCTAAGGCTGTCTTTGAGTACAAATTGGAGACATCCACAAGGGCAAATCAATAGAGCTTTCAGATGGGTGCCTGCAATTCCAGAGGCAACGCACATATCTGCTCTGTAGTGGTGGTCAATAACACCACATACACATGTGCCATGGATATAGACAACTGGCTGCAGACAGGTTAAGTGTAAACATCACCCCTTGGTCCCCCTATAGGTACACATGTGCATGTACAGCACCTGTCCCCCTCCACTCATGATCAGGAAGCAGGTCTGTAATGCCCTCTCAAAGACAACACAAAGAGGTCTCCATAGACCTGATACCATTCCTAGCTGCATCCAACATAAACACAGGCATGGGCTGTCAGACCCTTTCTGCAGTATAGTCAACTACATCCTGAGTACTGGTGTCATCCCATCTGCACAGAGGACAGACAGACAGCTGACAGGAAAAAAGGAGGTGCATTAGCATTAATGTTCAGAAGGATACAAGTCTAAAACTGAAATGTATGCCATAATGTCATGACAGCAGACATCAATGACATGGCTGAAAACTTTACTACTCTACATTTAATATAGTAATATAATATTAATATCCAGTAGGTGATAAATAAAAATATACATCTCAAATCCCCAAACAAAGATAGTGTAGTATTCAGAGTCCCTGCTTTACATGCAGGTGTACACGGTTTGAGTAATACAATAGGCAATCCAAACTTGCATGGGAAAGCAGTGGTAAAAGTGTTATGTTCACATTAAAATATGTGGTAAGTTATTTTTATCACCTAGGGTAGTGTAGCTGGTATAAAATGGATGTGTGATTGCATATAACATGTGAAAACGCCCATGTATATATATATATATATATATATATATATATATATATATATATATATATATATACTCATACCATGTAGTGGAGTCATACCTCAGAACCATACCTACCAACCCCTTAGTGCGAAATCTGGCCCAAGGCTGTCCAAATGGGGGGGCAATGGGACAAACCTAGGGACATATTTCAATTTTCGCTCGTATAAATGTAGAATGTTGCTAGAGTGACAAGGTTTGTTTCAGCATACATGTTCTGAAGGATGTGAGTTCTGAAACTGAAATGTATGTCATCATTTACTGCCAGAAATCCTCAGATCCTCACAGTGATTTACTAGGGATATGAAGATAATGCATCTGTGGAATAGACCAGAAATATGTGCAATAAACCTGGACATACTGCAACAATCTAGACAGTCCCAAGGTATGCTCAGAACCCCTTAGTGCAATGAACCTCAGCCAGGCCTGACAAAGTGGGGGGAGAAAGCCATGGAAATAGAGACATATCTGAAATACTGGAGTAGATAAGCCGACACAGTTGCTGCAGTAACACCCTCATATCTGTCCTAACATATATTGAATGAAATAGCACAAGTCCAACACTGAATTACCTCCCACTGGTTAGTGACTGAAATCCTCATATCAGCCCACTGATATGTCAGAAATACACAACACTTATGGAGCCAGGCAACACTATGTCCTACAAATATCTGGACATAACATCACATTAGGGGAAACTACACTCAACTGCTAAGCATGTCACCAAGCACTGTCAAAACTACAGTCCATCTGTCACAACACTAACCCAAGTATGCTAGGGGGAAATTACACATGTATTGGCAAATATATCAGGCACTACAGGGATGTCACACCACTGAAAAACAGACACCAGTGTGAAAGTGCATACCCACTTACAATTCAACCACAGTCACAGTAACATACCTGTAAAACAAAGGAACAGCACATTATAAGGACTGTGTAAACAAAAACATCATAACATGTTTGCCACTCACACACTATCCCTACATATACTGGTCCAATTCACAGCGTAGAGTGATGCCTGACTGTGGTATGGGACATGTCTTAGTCTGCCCCTACAAACATATACAGCTGACAGAGCACCAGAAACTGGAGCAACATGCAAAGTCGGATAGAAAAGGACCCATAACACTTACATCTACCCCCTCCCTACACAGGCCAAATAACACATTCACATACACAATCCTGACCATCTGTCAACAATTGCCAGAAATACAAACAACTCTCAACTGTACAGAGTCCCATAGAATGTCCAGGCTTTCCCATCATATATAAGGCCTCCTACACATAACACGTCTGGCAGTTTGATGCATAACTGGGATGATATCAGGAATGAAGTCACTATATAATGATATACCATACCTATCCACCTCTTACTGCATGACATGTGGACAAAGCCTGACAAACTTTGGGGGCAGAGGCCCAAACACAGGGGCATTGTTGACATATTGCTGTTATAAACTAAAAAAAGTTGCTGGTGTAACAGGGTTTGTTGTAACATATCTGTTCTGAGGGATATGAGGCAAGAAATGCACATCTATGCTACATTTACTAACTGCAATCCTCAGAGTATGCTACTGAATTTCCAAGGGCACAAAATTTGTGAGTAACACACCAAATATAAGAGCCCAAACTCTGGCCAGTCTGCAGATGGCCCTACAGTTGAGAGTTATGTCAACCACATAACAATGTCAGAATTAAAATCATGAAGAGCAGCCATATCCGCACAAACCCTGTCAAACTAGTATTACTTCAACTGTATAACAGCAATACTTACATTCTGTCACTATGTCTGGAACATTCTCCCCCAGTTTGTTGGGCTGTCTCCACAGTGTTTGTCGTAAGAGGTATTTCCAACTACCCTCTGTGATGCTGCTTGTCACACACCTCCATGAAGTATCCTTCACAGGCAAGGAAAAGGGGCAATGCTCACATGAAGTACTCAGTTATACGAGTGTGGTCCATGCTATTGGGTATAGGAATGACACCACAGCTGTTCTACATTCACTTAGCAAGTGGGAGACTCCAACTGGTGCAGAGGCCATCAGCTGCTCATGAGTATTACCTACAAAAGGCACGCTGCTGCCTATGCAAAACATATGGTTATCCCACATCTGTTTCAGATAGAGAGACAGACAAACAAACAAACAGACACACACACACAAACAGGTATGTCAATTAAGCATGTAATGGAATGTAGTAGGGGGTATGTAAATGTGGAAAATAGGAAGTTCAACAAATATTATGTGCCAACAACACTTGCCGTACTGATATATTGCTGATCAGAACCTATGGCCATAGCATCTGTGTCTGTCTGTGGTGACAGAGGACACAGCTCAGGGCCCTGAGTCACCCCAGGAAAGGATGGCTCACATATGACTATTACTGGAGCGTATGCTGAACAATACAAACTGTGACAATGCTAGGCCAGCTACTGGGATGTTGCAGATATCCATATGTTAATTGTGAATACAAATATGATATACATGTTTGCCTCAGAAATGTGATGGACCTATAAAGGGTATTTGCATACTGAAATACTGTCACAGCTGTGTCTGTTGAACTGCATGTGATAGATTGAGCTCATGCCATTCATCTGTCTGGTGTTATGCACACTGATCGTACCTGTGCCTCATATTTGTTGTTATTTCATCAAGAGTTGTGTTATGCCTGGCAAATAATTGGAAACCTGTGAACACTGAAATTACATCACTTTCTCATTCTTTTGGCTGTTCACATTAGTGGTTGCCACAGCAGATCATCTGTCTCCATGTCTTCCAGTCGTCTGCATGTTGCTCTATCACACCAACCACCTGCATGTCTGTTATCAGCCTCATCCTTTCCCAAATATACTCAGCATACCTCCTCATCACATGTCCAAACCAATATAATCCTGCCACTCTCTGGCTTTGTCCCCAAGCTGTCCAGTCTGGGATGACACCCTAACATACATATTCCTAATCCTGTCCACCCTCGTCACACCTAGTGCAAATGTTAACACCATTAACTCTGCTATGTCCAGCTCTGACTTGTTTCTTTTTTTTCAGTGCCAATGTCTCCAACACATATAACATATCTGGCCTCACTACCCACTTGTAGACCTTCCCTATCACTCTTAAGGTTACTTGTCTGTCACAAATCACTCCTGACACTCTTCTCCACCACCTGCATCCGGCATGTACTCTCTTCTCCTCCCCACCACAGTCACCATTACTCTGAACTGTTGTTCCTAAGTATTTAAACCTATCCAGCTTTGCAAACTGTACTCCATGCATCCTCACCATTCCTCTATCCTCCCTCCCATTCACAGACATATATTCTGTCTTAGTCCTGCTGACCATCATTCCTCTCCTCTCTAGACCATACCTCCACCTCTCCAGGGTCTCCTCAACCTGTTCCCTATTCTCACTACAGACCACAATATCATCTGCAAACAGCACAGTCTAGGGGGACTCCTGTCTGATCATGTCTGTCAACCTGTCGATCACCACTGCAAATAAGAAAGGGCTCATAGCTGATCCCTGATGTACTCCCACCTCCACCTTAAACGCACCTGTCACTCCCAACTCAGAACTCAGTGCTTCATACTAGCCTTGCACATATCTTATAGCATTCTTACAGATTCCTCCACCACTCCTGGACTCCTCATACAATACCACAAATCATCTCTAGTCATCCTGTCATATGCTGTCCCTAAGTCCACAAAGACACAACACAGCTACTTCTGACCTTTTCTGTATGTCTCCATCAACACTCTCAGAGCAAACATTACATCTGTACTGCTCTTTCCTGGCATGAAATCATACTGCTGATCAGTAATCCTCACCTCCCTTCTTAACCTAGCTTCCACCACCCTTTACCATTACCTCATGCTGAGACTGATCAATGCTATCCTTCTGTAGTTACTACAACTCTGTACCCTACCCTTAGTCTCATAATCAGTACGCAAACACATTTTATCCACTATTCATGCATCCTCTCACTTTCCAAGATTACAGTAAACATACAGGTTAAATAGACTACTGGCATTTCTCCTAAACACCTCCATGCTTCCACAGGTAAGTCATCTGGACCAATGGCCTTTCCAATCTTAAACCTCTTCATAGCTATCCTAACTTCCTCTGTGATAATCTGTTGTATTCCTGATTCACCTTACCCACATCATCCAACCTTCTCTCTCTCTCATTTTTTCAATCAACAGCCCAGCAAAGTACTGTTTCCATCTGCTCTACACACTTTCTCCGCTTATGAGTACATTTCCACCATTATCCTTTATCAGCCTTATTTCCTGTACATCCTTCCTACCTACGTATCTCTGTCTAGCCAGTTGTTACAGGTCCTATTCTCCATCCTTGGTGTCCAACCTTACATATAACCCTTCAGATGCCTCCTCAGCCTTTGCCACCACTCTGTTTGCCATGCTTCCCATCTCCTTATACTCCTGTCTACTTTCTTCATCTGACAATCACACTTCTCCTTCACCAACCTCTTTCTCTGAATACTCCTCTGTACTTCCTCATTCTACCACCAGGTCTCCTTGTCCTCCTTCTTCTTCTGTGCAGATGTCCCACCAAGCCCGATTCTGCACATCTCCCTTACTAGCTCAGATGTAGTTTCCCAGATATTTGCTAACTCTTCACTGCCTCCCACTGCCTGTCTTAACTATTCCCTGAACTCAACTTCACAATCACCCTTTTTCAGTATCTACCATTTGATCCATGGTGCTGGCCTCACACTCTTCCCCATCTTCTTGATCACCAACATCATCTCACAGACCTATATTCCATGCTGCCTAATTACACTTTCCCCTATCAACACTTTACAGTTTCCAGTCCCGTTCAAACAGACCCATCTGCATAGCAGATAACCCACTTGTGTGCATCTTCCTCCACTCTTGTATGTCATCCTATGGCACTTGGTCTTGTAAAACTATATATTCACCACGGCCATGTCCAACCTCTTTTGCAAACTCCACCATGATCTCACCTTTTGTATTCCTTTGCTTAACACCATAACAACACATCACTTCTGCATCCCCTCTGTCCCCTTCACCAAGATGCCATTGAAATCTGCTTCAATCACCACTGTGTCACCCTTGGATACACTCATCACCACTTCATTCAACCATTCCGTCAAGGTAATTCATATGATACAGGTTAATCACCCAAGTGAATAACAGGAATATGGTGGTGGTGTTAAGGTATCTCAAAAACTCTTCCAAATCAACCAGTGACCAATCCCATATCAAGCTGATATCATCTTGATATCTGTAATACAGTTTGACCTTAGAATAGTACTGAGACTGAAATACATAATTTCTTTCCCAATATGCCATTACCATGTTCGCGAATGCCTCACCACACGCTGAACCCATTGCCACTCCTATAGTCTGCAGAAAGCACCTGCCATTAAAGGAGAAATAATTGTTTCTTAAAACAATTTCTAATAATTCCAAAATTAGATAAATTTTCTCCTGGTTAACTTTGTACAACAACAGTAGGTCACCCACCCACTCAAGATTAATTTCTTGTGGGATGACCGTGTACATGTCTTTTACACCTATAGTGACCATGATGTCACTCGCGTCATACCTGGTTTTGTTCACTTGTTCTAAAAAAGCCCAGGAGTCTTTACAAATTTGGCTTTCATTACGCAATATTTTCTTCAGCTCATGGTCTAAAAATTGGGCACAAGCAGTAGTAATAGAGTGTCTTCTACCCACTAAGGGCCTCATAAGTGGATCTGAGAGGGTCTTGTGGATCTTTGGAATACCAAATAATACTGGTATCCTTGGGCTGATGATGTTAAGATAATTATGTAATGAAAGGTCAATTCTTCTTTCTAGAAATATGTCAGTGAGTTGGCTGTGGATTTTTCTATATGCTGCATTTAATTCATTAAGGGACACTTCCTTGTAATTTTCTGTGTCTAACATAGCCAGCATTTTGTCACTGTATGTGGAAGAGTCCATGATTACAACCCCTCTCCCTTTGTCAGGTTTTATAACCCTGATGTCATGTTCTTGCAGTTCCAATAAACAATCATGTTCACTTTGGTTCATGTTGAGAAGTGTTTGACCTGGCCTGCGTTTGTTCTTATTTAAATTATACAGGTCTAGTTCACAAACTTTTTCATACATTGCTAGTTTCGGGTGCAAAGGGGGGTTGTAAGTAGAACTGATCTTAAAAATGCTGCCTTCACTGACATTAGTTTGGGAGGTAGTACCATGTAATAAGGTCAACTTTATTAAATAAAGTTTCAAATCCAACATAGTGTCTACAACATTAAATATCTTACCAGGTATAAAAGTCATTCCCTTAGACAATAAATAAGCTGTAGTTTCATTTATACATAAAGCAGAATAATTGTGTACTGAAAAGTCTTTTTGGTGGTTGAAAACCACTGTGTAGATATGTGCTTCTTGAACAGAGTCCATTGGTGTTGGGGTGCGAAGTCATTAACATTAAAATGGTGACCAGAAGGCCCAAGTGGAGATGCTAAGCTGTCCAGTTCCTGTTCTTTGGCCTGGCCTGCTGAAAAACCTGTGGTTGGTAGCCATCCTGTGGTTGCTACCTATTGTTGTAATGGCTTTTGTTCCTAATTCTTTTGCTTCTCCCAAGTTCTGGGAATTCAGCATCACAGTTTAAAATCACATTGTCAGTCTCATTAAACCTACATTCATCATTACCAGTTACTTCAGGAGGGTATGATAATTGCTTGTTACTTTCCCCTCGTGGGGTTTTAAACTTGTTGTATGAACCAGGAGGTTTAGGTAGGCCATACCATTAGCATAATCCTGAACATCCCTGTCCAGCTCGTTCGGTTTACCAGCTTTAAGTTTTGTTATGTGCTGGTCTATGCTAGTGTAAATCCTGAAATGTTCAAATCTCATGTTGCTATATTCATGATCCTCATGGATGGCAGAGTCTAGAATTGCAAGGTCTTTGAAAAAAAGTTCCAGTTCACTGTTGTTATGTTTAATTAAAAGCTCTAAAAGGTTGAGCCCACATTTATCAAATAAATTAACTAATTCAGTATACAAAACAGAGTCATGCTGTAAACCAGTAGGAAATGCCAGACCCTTAAACCTTTGAGTACCACTTTTAGTCTAGTGCATTCTTTTAGATAGGCATTTTCCAGTTGAAGTTTCTTATATTGAGATAACTTAACATCAAAATCTGTCAGCTTACCTTCCAAGGAAGGTCTACTGTGTTTGATGTTTATATTAAATGAAACTCCATTCTGCAACCAGTCCTCCAACTGAGGAATATCCTTGTTAAGTGTTTCTGTTAGTACGTTTCTTCCTGCAGCATTCTGCAGGGACATTTTAATGGATGACTTAGACATCAGGGCACAAATAGGAGAAAGCCCTATAGTCACATACAGAAGGGGATCAAACTTAAAAGACCTTAGGAAAGGTTCTAACTACACTAGAACAGGACGTGTAGGGATGTACAAATGTGAGTCTTGTAATTGGTGCCACAAGGTGAAATCGGGTAGCAAATTTACAGTGAATGGTATAGACCATTATGTAAAAGGTAACTATAACTGTCACTGCAAGGTAGTGGTCTACATGGCCACATGTAACCAATGCCTAACATTTTATGTAGGCAAAACAGAAAGGAAATTTAACAAAATTAAATTTTCCTTTTTCTAATGTTCTTCCAATTGGCTCAGTATCTGCATATACTAAGTAGTTGGTGCATGGCATTGTCCTGCATGCGGTAGCTATTTGCTCAGTGTGTTTTTTATAATCTTTATTATATATATTTACCATCTCAAAAGTGCTTACTCCTCTCTGTACTATTCTTTTCTAGACCTAAGACTACTCTTAAGTATTCAACTGCGGTACCACCTTTAACATTCTTGTAAGAAAAGCGCAGTCCAGGTCTGAACTGTCTGCAAACAGCTACAGTTAACTTTGAATATGTGTCTACCTGTTTGAGCCAATATTCATTTTCCCCTGGAGAGCACTTTGCTTTGGCTTGTAAGCAGCCGCCCACACACACACACACACACACACACACACACACACACACACACACACACACACACACACACACACACACACACACACACACACACACACACACACACACACACACACACACACACACACACACACACACACACACATCTTCCACTTTCTCTTATTCCCTTCTGTTAGCAAATAGTATCCATAACTGATCAGTACTGTGTGTTTGTTAATTTAAACTATGACCACAGTAGCCTACTGATACAAGGTTATCCTGTTTTTCCACCTGAGAAATTAAGAAATGACTTACAGTTTCAGAGCAGTCCTTGCTCAAGTGTGATTGTTTCTTAACACATACTTGTCTTTGTTTGTGATTGTTTCCAGCCCCTCATATGAGCAACTAACAAGGTCTCTACCCGCTTCGCTCCCCACCCTGCCCCCTATTTCCTCCCGCCCCCAGTAGTCCCGCCTTTATTGCACTCAAACCCCTCCCATCTTTCCAATAGCCAACCACAGCGTTAACCCAACACTACCTCCTCCATCTTCCCTCTTCTATCACACCTCCTCAACTAACATGTACAAGCATACCTTTCCTATGCTCACTGCATGCACTCTCCTTGCATATCTTACATCCTACCAAACTCCATCATTCCCCCACTCAACCACTACCACTGTACTACTACTCACACCACCACTCATCTCACCCACACTCAGCTTCACTCCCACCAGCTCAAGAACCATCCCTATGCACCCCCCACATATTCTACCAACTATATTACTCAAACATAAAGCATCCCTACAACTTAACATAGTAACCCTCCCACCATACCTATTACCCACAGAGCACAATCATAAAGTTTCCCTTATAAATAAACACATTCAAAAACTGAGAAAACTAATAATCTCATGCATATCAAAACTAGCCTTAAGTGGAGACATCCACCCAAACCCTGGCCCTATTATCTCCAACCCCAGTTCTCATAATCAGACTAGAAACCACAACTTATCCCATATTACAGCCAATAGAAAGCCAAGTGACTTCCTTCTACTAAGCCTAAATATTAGAAGTATATCCAACAAAGTCCATGAACTCCATGCCACCATAGACTTGTACTCTCCAGATATAGTCATCCTGACAGAAACCTGGCTAAAACCTCACATTACCAGTGAGCAAATACTCCCTACAGGTTACGGCATACTAAGAGTAGACCAGCTAAACAAAAAAGGAGGTGGTGTAGCTATAATATTTAAACAGCATCTAAACATCCAGATCTTAAAATCATCAGCTCCACAAATAGGCAATGAAGAAATAATATATACCAACCTCAAAATTAACCAAAACAAAACCATCAACATAATTGGATGCTACTTCCCACCTGGCCAAAACATCCCTCCACTAGAAAACCTCCTCAGCTGATCTACCCACCATCTCCCCCAAGAAACTATCATCTTAAGTGATTTCAGTATTGACTGGCAATCCTGTTCTGGCAACAATCCAACCCATCATGTACACCTTCATGGCTTCACCCAACTAGTCCAGTCACCAACCAGGATAAATAAAAATTCCAGCAAACACACTACCCTGGATTGGATACTAGTCAGCAAGAGCCCCCAGTCATATATAACAGGCTGCTTATCAGATAGCCTCAGTGATCACTCCCCAACATTCCTACTCAAAAAATACCTATACCAAGCTAAACCTGTCATCTACCATCAAATACGTAAAAAACTAAACTTTAACCCACTCACATTCATCTCATCCCTCAAAGAATGTCACTGGCATCCTCTAAAGTACCTCAGTCTAGATGACGCAGTTGAAGTTTTTAATACTACCTTCCTGAACATCCTTAATTACCATGCCCCCATAAGATTTTCCAGAACCAAAGCACAACCCTCCCCATGGCTACAGAAAACCACTAAGTCAGAAATGAAAAACAGGGATAAAGCCTGTGAGCACTGGTGCAAAACCAAAACCCTCTCAGCTAGACAGAAATTCCTAGAACTACGCAATAGAGTCAAAAAGCTAATAAAACAGGACAAATTCCAATACTACCAGTCTGCCCTAGACTCCTCACAACACAGCCCCAAAAAATTCTGGTCCTCCATAAACTCCATCCTCCACCCAGGTAAAGTCAGTACCCCTCCTCCTAACATCCCTCACTCCTCAGAAAATATTGCTACCTCATTCAACACACACTTTACCCAAACCATACTATCACTAGCTAAACAACACAACCCCCCCCCTCCAACCCACACCTTCAACTAGTAATCTCCCCACTGCCTTCTCTTTTTCTCCTGTACCTACCTCCAACATAAAAAAACTCTTAACTAAACTTAAACCCACCAAATTAGCAGCAGACAACCTCCCAAGTGAATACCTACAAATCGCAGCTGATGCTCTGGCCTACCCAGTATCCATCTTGATTAACTGATCTCTGTCAGAAAGTTATGTTCCCACACTGTGGAAAGTATCACATATAATTCCCCTCCACAAAGGCGGACCCTCCGCAGAACTAACCAATTACCACCCCATAGCTATTCTCTCTCCACTCTCCAAAATACTAGGGAGATGCATAGACTCTCAGATCTCAGACTAACTCCTTACTAACAACCTCCTTTCCAGTACTCAGCCTGGTTTCCAACCAAACCATAGCACCACCACTGCCTTACTCTCCTTTACTAACACTATCCTTCAGCATAAAAACAATGGCTATCTGTCCTCTGCTACTTTCCTACACCTATCTAAAGCATTTGACATGGTCCCACACAAACAACTTATCTCTGTCCTCAATAACCTATCCTTCTCACAATCAGTCACCAACTGGTTTCAGAGTTACCTGTCTGACCGCCAACAATCCATTGTATGGCAGAATGACATATCTCCCCAACTACCTGTCTCCATAGGGGTTCCCCAAGTATCCATCCTTGGACTCCTACTCATCTCTGTTTACACCAATAATCTAGCCTCTGCTACCAAACATGGCACACTCATACAATATGCAGATGACTCGACCATCCTCTACTCAGCCCAGTCCCTACCCAAACTGCAAAAGTTCACACAGGAAGCCTTTTCCTTTGTTGAAACATGGTTATCCAATGCCCAATTAATACTCAACCCAAACAAAACTAAACTACTCATCTTCCAACCCACCAAACATACTCAAAACAACTCTCACTTTAACATCACAGCAAAAGACAACACCACTATATACCCAACTGAACACACCAAATTGCTAGGAGTGGAAATAGACAATAAACTAAAATTTGACATTCACATATCCATGACCGTAAAAAAAGTCCACAAAAAACTAGGAGCGTTATACAGAAATAAGCAATTTCTCACCAAAGCAGCAAAGATTTCAATAGCAAATTCCCACCTTATCTCCACCCTACTTTATGCCTCTCCAATATATACCAACCTAAGGCAATGTGATCTAAACAAGCTAGAGACCTGCTACAACAAAATCGCCAAATTTGCCACAGGGGCATCCTACTGTAGTCACCACTGTCTCTCACTTGCTGAACTGGGCTGGCTTGAACTCCCTCACCTCCTTCAGTGGTATCAACTCTCACTCGCCCACAAACTAGTAAACCATCCACTAAATGTCCCATCCCTCCAGAATCTACTCCAACCCTATCGCACCACCAGACCACTAAGATCCAGCAACAAAAATCACTTGCAGATCACTAAAGCTAATAACTCTGCTGGTGAAGCACTATTCTCTTGTGCCATAGCCAAATTATGGAACTCACTCCCACCCACAATTACCTCCATACCATCATGCACCCACTTCAAAACTTTACTAAAAGCGCACCTAAAAACATGCTGACTATGCCCTTGCAGCTCCCACTCTAATATCATCCACCTCATCCAACCACTACCTTTCTTTCCACTCCATTAACTACCTTGATTATAGCAAGCTGAGATGCTCATAAACCTAGTACTTATTATACAGCAGGAACTTCTCATTGTAACATTTGTTAATGTCTGTTATGTACTTCACAGATAAAGATTCTAGTTGTCTATTGATATACCATGTTCTTCATCTATAAATATGTTGTAAGCAATTGCTATGTTAAATTGTTAATCACTATGTAATCCAATGTAACTACTGTCTGTTTATTTTACTGTGGAGCTTTTCTCCCGGGCCTCCACTGAAAATGGACCTACATCCAGTCGGACAATCCCGGTCAACAAATTTAAATACATAAAAATAAATAAATAATAAATAAAACACCAGAAGTTATGAACACAACTATGCCGTAAGAAAGAATAATATTAACAATGCATTAGCAAAGCATATTCAAGACAACACTGGCCATAATTTCACATTTATGGCAATAGACCATGTAGACATCAGTGACAAAAAGCCTTGAGGACTTCAGTTAGAGTTAAAGGAGTTAAGGTGGCAAATATTACTACAGGCAGATAGATGGCCAGGCATAAATGACAGGATGTATATCTCTCCTGTATTGAATTTAAAAGCCCTAGAAAGGAACAAAATACCTTAAAACATTTGTTAAGCACAAGCACTTTTGTATGTATTTTGCTTTGGGTAACATTTTAGCATTGTGTGAACATGTAATATGAGATTTTAAAAATGACTTTGGTTTTAACTTTATTCTATTTATAACCATTCATGACACAAGTATGAGACTAGTAATTTATTTTTAAATCACACGTTTTAGTTGTATTTAAGATGTAACAGTTTCAACTGCAATACAATCATCAAGGGGTTAATTAATGTTCTATCTCAGTGTTGCTTAGCTAGTTACCTCTCTTTGCTTACCCAATCAGAGTGTTTTGTGTATGTATATAAATTGTTGTCTTACATTTTAATGGTATCTGATGAAGTTAACACTTGTTTAACGAAAGCGCTCAAGTTTTATTTGTTTTCCTTGTGGATTTTTATCATTAAATGCACCTTTGGTTTATCGTCACCTGAGTGATTTGTGCCTGTGGAACTCTGCCTGCAAACACTTTCAATTAATTAAAATACAATAGTCATCTAAAATCTTATCTGGCAGAGACTTTCTGATGAGTACTTTTCCTGATGGTGTCCTCATTAATGAAATTTTCAAAGATTACATTTGTAGCACAGGTTCATTTGTCCCTACACAAGGTATGGTTCTTGTTGGATAATATCAGGCTTGAGGGAACAAACCAAAATGTATCTACTAGTTGGTGGGCTTCACATGACATTTTGCTGTAGCAGCCCAATCAGCTACCCACCAGTGACCAGTGATGTATGTATTACAAGCAATAATGATGATGATAGCTGTGTCTGTACATACTTTAATCACTTCTTGAAGCCATGTTGTTTTTTTCTGATACTTCTTTGTCAAGAACTTGAGTGCTGTTGATTTGCACTCAGTCTTCTCTGGCTTACTATATGCTTTGGATTGCCTTGGATGACCAAAGGAATAGAGGGTCAAAGTGATGACTTGCTGTAATTTCAATGTGACAATTGAATTCCTAATATTATGTTTTTATTATTGGTATAAGGATTCTAAGGGTGCCAGTAGTAATTTAGTGGGCTACGAAGGTGCACAACTCAGCAGCGCCTTGATTGTTTGTGTCTTTCGGCTTTTCCCAGTTAGGGGTCATCACAGTGGAACTCCGGTCCGCTAATGATTGGTAGTTGATTTTTACGTGCCGAGTTACCAGCCCTGATGCACAACCTTCAACAAAGGTATGCCCATTCACGCATGTCTCCACGTAGAAGATGCTCTAGCTGAGAATCAAACCGGACAGCATCTTGCTGTAAGGCGACAACGCTACCACAGCACCACCACCGCGGGTTTCATCAGTACCTTGATCTGGTTCCTATATTCTGGGATAATTCACTTGTTTGTTTTTTCTTTGTTCCTTAACATAAACAAGTGTATGCCTTTACACATGCTGGGATGTGGTCACAGAGGGCATTCTTAAAGAAGAATGCAATTAAAGATCATATGTCATTTTTTTTAATTAAAAAAGTAACTGTTGTGGCAGCCCTGTGGCCAGCGGGGCCCTCTCAGTCAGCTGATACTAGGCAACTACCTAGGTGACCTAGTTTTGGATGTGGTTCTAACAACAGCCATGTAACCACATCTACTGTTACCTTCAAACCTGTGCCCACATCTTAAAACCTAAAACCATGCTCTACTACAGCTGATGAGCTTCTAAGTGAGTATCTTAAAATAGCAAACAAGACCATTGCCTATCATGTCTCAAGCTTTATAAATAGGTCAATCTAGGAATCCCATGTTCCCTCCCTCTGGAAAAAAAATCACACATTATCTCTCTACACAAAGGAAGAAGCTCAACAGACATAACTAACTTTAGACCTATAGCATCCCCCCATCAAAATACTTATATATTCAAAACCAATTGCTAAACTATTTCCTGCAGGTGAACTCCAATCCCCTACACAACACAGCGCCCATCCCTCCCATAGCACTAACACTGCACTTTTAACCCTTTGTCAATACTATCAATAAAGCTAGAGATAACAGCAAACTAGACTCCTCCTTATTTCTAGACTTGACTAAAGCCTTAAATACAGTTTGCCACAGCAAAATTCTACTTCAGATATCATAATTGCTCTATCTCATCCCAGTCTTCTATGGTTCAAAAGCTATTTGTCCAATAGGTATCAGTCAGTAAAATGGCATTCCTCCCTCTTCTCATAACTGCCAGTCACAACCAGTGCACCACAAGGCTCTATTATTGGTCCCCTCCTCTTTAACATTCTCAACAGCACTCTCCACACATCCACAGAGCTGTCCTCCCTGATGAAATATGCAGAAGACTCCATGCTCATATACATATCAGAAAACCTGGCACATCTCCTATATATTACTCACGAAGCATTAACAGGCACTGAAACATAGCTTTGTAACTCACAACTCATGCTCAACCCTAAAAAACAAACTACTTCTTTTTATCCCCAAATCCCTCTATTCTGAAAAAAAATAAAATTTAAAATCTTCTCTCTTTATAGTACAACCATTGAAGTCACTTATAGTAGTAAATTATTAGAGATAATAGTGGATAATAATGTCAAATTTGACCTACATATTCAAAATTGCATACAAACCTCATCAAAACTAAGGGTGCTTTACACATCCAATTTCTTTTTTCATTATAGCAACTAAAACTATCCTTGCCACTACTTACCACCTCATCTTACTATGTTATGGTGCTCCCATCCTTACTAACCTCTAGGCATCTCAAAAATCAAAATTTAAATAAAAATACAAGAAACCGTCCAAATTTACAGGGAAATACCCCTTTCAAAACCTACCACTGTATAGAATTAAAAAGCCTAAATTGGTTAGAACTACCCAACCAAGTAACATATGTAAGATTGTTACCAGCTATAAAATTACCCATCATTTATTTGCCACTGCAGCACTAAATACCATTGTAGATAACTATGTTCCCAATCAGTCATTATGATCTAATTACCAAAAACTCATCTTTGACCACAAACCTGTGAAATCTGCTGGGCATGGACTGTACTCATGTCATGTTGCTAAGGCCTGGAATTCCCTACCTGTATCCATCAGGACAGTACTCTTCCTCCAGTCTATTAAAACCATTCTGAAAGTTTTCCTAGCCAACATGTGTTTCTGCTCTTTCTCAAACCCAGGATAAGTTATATCCCCAAATATGAACAAGTACCTATTCATTAGTGCAAATATGGTGAAGAATGTGTGATACAAAACCAAAGAAAAGTCAAAAACACACATTGATACATTTGAAGGTTTGATCAAACGCACAGTAATAACCAAAAAAATTGCAGACCACGTAAATAGTCCAACAGACTCAAAATCATATATTGGGAAAAAAAAGTTTGTATATTCATCTTGACTTGTAAGACACCTCTTTACTGACCACAGACAGTTTAGCACTTTTGTCCAACCCAACTGGACTTCATCAGAACTGTCCAACATTACAAAGACAAACTATTTAACCATAATCCTCACCATACAAAAGTACTTGATTGGTTAAACAATTAAGTAATAAAAATTTGTTAAAGTGCCATGTACAATCACATTAAAATTAAGTCCACAGATATATGGACATGTAAAAACTGCTAGTATAGTGGTACCATAACATAAATGCAAAATAAAACACATTAAATAACCTCCTATACTTATATAAAAATTAAACTCCTATAATTGGGTAGCCCAATGTTTCAGCACTGGTGTAATAGAGACACACTAATTCAAACCTTTTCCCCAAACAGCATTCAGTTTTAACTGCCAAAATAATTCTCCAATTTCTACTCGTGTCTCCTAGTCCCCACCTCTCATGATATCCTGAAAAACTACTTCTAATAATCCAAAATGTAAATTCATAGAGGCATCACAGGGCTGCACATGCCTGTATAAGGCATTGTTAGTATTTTTCCTGGAAATAGCATAAGTATTTTATATATCCTTTTTCTAAATTGGTGTTTGGTTACTCTTACAGGTTTGATATATCGCAATATATATCTTCCCCTTAGTAGAACAATTACCCTGAGCTAATCTAATAATCTCCTCTGGTTCAGCTATAACAACTGTAGTTTTTTTCCAAAATAAAAGGACAATGGTGGCACATCCCACATTTCCTTGTTCCTTTTGAATTTTCTACAAGTGGCTTATTTACAATAGTTGATCCTTCAAAGATGTTCTTAAAATTATGACTTATTTTATATACAAACTGATGTCCGGAACCTAGTTTACTAAATATATGTTCATTCCCCTTAACCGCTTAAAGATGTTCCAATTTTGATTCAGAATTTTCTTGACTGCATTAACCTGATGGTTGAACGTGACTACCATAGTATGTGTGTAATTAATAGCAACAGGTCACGTTGAGACCTTGTGTTCCACACCTTCATGTACATTGTTCAATGGGACATTACCACAGGTTAACAATGATGTAAATCTAGTACCACATAGGCTCATTACTTCCTTGATAATCTTGGTTAAAAATTGCTAGGATATCCCTTTTCTAAGAAGTAAAATCTAAGGGTTTCAACCTCCTCTTTAAATAGGAAATAGTCTGAATACATGTGTGGTGCTCTTACCAGCTGCCCCTTAAAAATATTCCTTTTAACATGTATGGGTAGCAACTGTGATATTCCAAAAAAAAACTGCTCAAAAAGTAGGTTTTCTGTTTACTTACAAACATAGTTTGCTTCCCCCTTCCACTTTAAAAATAGTCACATCAAAATAATTAATAGAATGTGTGTTATATTGGCCTGTGAAAGATAAAACGGAAGCAGTCTCATACAAATAAGATAAACAGCTACTATGGATGGTGACATCCTGATCCTTCCAAAAAATAAATATATCATCTAAAAAATGGAAATAGCAATACCATTCTAAGGCAAACTGACTAGATAATAATGCCAGCCTTTCTAGGGCATACAAAATCAAGTTTGCATAAATGGGGGCACAACTTGCCCCCATGGCAGCTCCCTTGATTTGCCTATAATATTCTCCTTCATAAGTTACAAAATTGTAATCCAATACTATTTCCATACGTTCTACAACAAAATTTACTGTTGCATTATCAAAAGTAGTACGTTCTCTGATAGCTTCTGAAAAAAATTCCAGACCAAGCTCATGGGGGATTGAAGTAAACATATCTCCAATATCGATCATAGAAAAAGTACCCCCCATCTTTGCCACCAAAGGACTAATTTTAGATAAAAAATCCCAGGAATCACTCAATTGTGGGCAACAGTGTCCTTCAACATCCTTTCTATAAAGACAGCCAAAGGATAGGTTTTAGAATTGTTAGCTGACACAGGTAATCTATAGGGTGGGCATACAATGTATTTGTAAACTTTTGGGATTCTGAATACTACTGGAATCTGAGGTGTTTTATTAGTTAGAAAATCATAAGTGTCAGAATCTATACTACCCTGCATGAGTGCATCCTCAAGAAAAAAAAATCAATTTTCCTATACATAATAAATATTTAATTCTTAGAGACAGTACTATACTTCTCCACTGTAACAGGCTGTAGATAGAACTGACATAATCTTTTTTCTCAACTAAAGCTATTCCGCCACCTTTGTCTGGTTTCATTACTCTTATAGAATAATTCTTTTTTATATCTTCTACTGTATCTCTTTCTCAAATGATGGGGTCCCTGTGTATATTTCAAACTATACAATTCCTTCTCACACACACTTTCGAAAACTGCAAAAGTGGGATTTAAAGGTGGGTTATAAGTGCTTTTCTTTAAAATTCCATTATTTCCATTTTTATTATTATTTGTTAATTGCCCACCTTTGTTAGCACTACTGTCGGAAGGCAGTTTACTTTCAAAATGAATCATAAAATTTAACTTACGAGTGTACAGTTTAAGTTTTATTAAACAATCTACTAAATTAAACCTGGGATTGGGGACAAACTTAAAACATTTTTTTGAAGAGGGAGAAGTGTGTTTGTGTGATGTGTAATCCACAGTAATTAAAAATGTTAAACCCCTTGTGTGTTAACATGACACCACCATAACCCTGTGTGATGTCTGGGTCAGTATTCACTTCACTAAAATGATATGTTAGTATGTCTAATTCCTCCAATGTCTCCTTCCTCCCCCTCTTCCTCTTGTTGCCCTCTCCCCCTGTCCCTTGAGGTTGTACATCTGGGGCTCTAAATAGGTACAGGAGGTTAGAAATTAAGAAAATAATATGAATTAATTTGATATGTTTTTTATGTATATTTTTTTAATTTATGTAGCTGCTATTTATTGTATGAAGTTGCTTGTTACAGGAATGTCCAATGAAAAAGTGGGGGGGGGTTATAGCAAGTATTAGTTTCCAATTTGTCTGTGATTAATTGGAAGTTTAGGAGGGAATTTACTGAGCTGGGATTGGTAAGTGCTTTCATAATGTTACACATTACTTCATCAGACAAACATAACATCCCCAACTTCAGTTTAAATACTAAATATTCAATGCAATTTTGCATTGAATATTTAGTATTTAAACTGAAGTTGGGGATGTTATGTTTGTCTGATGAAGTAATGTGTAACATTACGAAAGCACTTACACAATAAAATATTCTGGGTTTTATTGCAGCTGTTTGGATTTTACTGAAGCTGTTTGGATTACTGCTGTTGCCTGATGCTGTTTGGATTATTGCTGTTGTCCTCTGCCACAGGGTTTTGTTGCTGTTGGACTATTAGATTTGATCTATGTTCTTTGGGTTTTAATTTTTCAAGTATAGGAGGTTAATTAATGTGTTTTATTATGCATTTATGTTATGGCATTACTATACTAGGATTTTTTTTTACATGTCCATATATTGGTGATCTTAATTTTAATGTGACTGTACATGGCACATTTTCAAATTTTTATTACTTAATTGTTTAACCAATAAAGTACGTTTGTATGGTGGGGCTTATGGTTAAATAGCTTGCCTTTTTAATGTTGGACAATTCTAATGAAGTCCAGTTGGGTTGGATGAAAGTCCTAAACCGTCTGTGGTCAATAAAGTGGTGTCTTAAAAGTCAAGCAGAATATATACAAACTTTTTTGTTCCCAGTATCGGACATTGAGTCTGTTGGACTATTTGAGTGGTCTGCACTTTTTTGAGTTATTACTGAGTGGTTGCCCCGACCTTCGAAAGTACCTATTCATACCTTTTAGTTACTTACTCTCTCTTCTTCACTCATTTCCTCACTTCAATCTATTTCTCTATCCTGACTCTCTTTCAGAATATGCCTTAACCATGTTTCTTTCTCTAACTCCATATTGCAATTAATGTTAATATTATACTAACTTACCTTTAATTTTTCTATAAAATGACTAAAATTTATTTAAAGTTTAAATCATTAAATCATTATAAGTTGTATCTATACTTAACCAGAGTTTTCACATATGTCTAATTTTATATAATTATTTAAACTGTTTTTTTTTTCCTGAAGATTGCAAAGTCATTGTTCTTAAAATGTTTTTCTAATACCTAGAAGCTTTTCTCCCTGGGCATCCACTGAAAACTAACATGTACTCAGTCAGACTTTCCAGGTAATCAAATGTCAGCAAATAAATAATAATATAAATTTACCTGTATTGCAAGTTACATTAGAATTATTCCAAATACTTTTATCACTGGTCTGTTCATTGATTCAAGGACATCCAACCACAGTTCAAATTGCAGGAACTTAAGGTCTGTCTGAGATAAGGAGATATTGTGAAGGAGTGATTGGAAAAGGAGATACTCGAGAGGATGGTGGCAGTTTCCTTCCATTGACCCCTTTCTGAATTTCTTACAGTTTTCATAACAGACTTGTCTCTAACAAAATAGTAGGGTAAGTTTTGGTTTATTCACCATCTTTTATTTCACATGATTAGTCACGGATGACTGTATCAGCAAATAGGGTTGTAAGGTATAGTATTTATCCTTAGATGATGAAATAAAGATTGTTTAGCAGTTAAGGATCCATAGCTAGCAAAACTGTGTAAAATCTACCTTTTTGGCTACCTGCATTCAGAAACAAGATGGTGTTTCTTAGTGGTGTTAAAAGACTCCACAGGGTGTGAGTTACTAGAGTGACTTTATTTCGGTCCATTATTTTGCCCACTTTTTAGTATTTCATTTATTTGTCTTATTTATCTTTTGTTGACCAGGTTAGTACCACAAGGCCAGTAGCCTTTTTTCAGGGGAGACCTAAGGTGGCACTTATACAGCTAGGGGAAATTTGTACAAGGAATTGCGGAACTTTCCCTGCTCTTTTTGACTGGTCAGAGAATCATAGGATCATAGGAGGTTACTAAGGCTAATGGCGCTAGAGCCTATTTAAGCCTGGACATTCATGCCCCAGTTTTCTTAATTATTAATGCACAGGGTCTAGACTGGCTTTGGTATATGCCTGTGCCTTAGAGCATCTACAAACTGACCTTGTCCATAAGAGCCACAGGGCTAAGCAAGGGGTGAATTTGCAATTTCCCATCCATTGGTCCAAAGTGCATTTGAATAGGCTTAGGGTAACGCTCTGTTTTAGATGAATGGGGGCACTGTTCTATAAAATGAGTAATCTCTGAGACACATATCTTTCCCTCCGATATGTTTTGTTTATGTCGCAGATGAGGTTTAGATCCTTAGATATGGTAATTCTCATGCTGTCTGTTTGTGAATGTGCAGTAGATTCATCAAGGTTGCATCAGAGAATGCCTTGTAGGTTAGGCATAGATTGCTCCTCAGTAGTCTGTAGGAGACCAAGTAAAGGGACAGGTATTTGAGGTGGTATGCATAGGGCATATTATTTACACCCTGTATTCTTTTAGTGAGGAACCTCTGTGGCTGCTGCAAGGACATGCTGAAGGGTGCATTGGCCTAATAAGGGCTGAGTATAGTGGGATTATGATCTCCTTAGACCTAGATGTCATGCTCCTACTTATAAGTTGCACCACATAGAAGAATTTTCTCACTAACATGGACACATGGTGATCAAAGTTCAGGATACTGTCAACCTGAGTTCCCAAGTCGCTTACTACTGACTGTATTCTTAGGGGAGTGTTATCAGTGTTGTAATTTGCACAAATGGTTGTCATCCAAAGGGTATAATCATACTTTTTTATTATTGGATTGAGTTTTATAGCATGGTTCTGGCACCAGTTATTTGTCTGTGTCAGACTGCTGTAAGATATCTACATTTTGAAGGATTCAGTGATTGCATCAAGCTTGCAATTATCAAAGTCAAAGTCAGGAATCAAAGTAAACTTTATTGTCATTCAGAAATCACACAAGTGCAAAAACTGAATGAAATTCTGTATCTCCAGACTCAATGTGCAGACAAGATATAGACTATTTTTACAGACATTTACACATGTAACACCTAGCTATTACATCACGGACATGTAGGTAGACAGACTAATATTTCACATAATTAGAAATACATTTTAACACTTTTCGCAGTGAACACTTACTTGCATAAGACTTTAGTATCTCACAGGTACTTGGTTAAGACATTGCATTGGTCCTTGCACAGAAAGAGACATTTGAGTATTGCACTGTGAACATTAGAGTTTTGCACTACGGACCTTAGAGTATTTCACTATGGTGAATTTACTAAATTGCAACATGTAGTGCACTGAAAAAAAGAGATATTTTACTGCATTGCTACTGCTCTAGATGGTCTATAAGTTAGAGTCATAGTGAATATTGCACTAAGTATTAGATGAGACTGATAATAAGGTTAATGCACAATTTGAGACAGTTTCTACTGATCCAGGTGGCCATCACTGAGTGTAGTGGTTACTAGAGTTCAGCAGCCTGATGACATTAGGGAAGAAGCTGTTCCTCAGTCTTGTATTTCTGCAACATATGCTTCGGAAGCACTTTCCAGATGATAGCTGCAGGAACAGTCTGTGATCAGGATGAGTGCAGTCTTTAATTGTTCCTCTGGCCCTGCTGAGACATCTGGATAAGTACAAGTCATGGATAGGTAGTAAGGTGGTCTTTGTGATCCTCTCAGCTGTCTTCACCACTTTCTGGATGGATTTGCGGTCAGAGGTAGAGCAGCTTCCATACCATACTATGAGGGTGTTTGTCAGGATGCTTTCTATAGTACCTCTGTAGAAGGTAGTGAGAACTGTCAATGGGAGATTCAGTCTTCTCAGCCTTCTTAAAAAGTACAATCTCTGGTGTGCTTTCTTGACTATTGCATTTGCATTTGTGTTCCAAGACAAGTCCTCATCGATGTGACTCCCAGAAACTTTGTGCTTCTCACTCTTTCCACTGTTTCCCCATTGATGGTGAGGGGAGGAGGTTCCTTGCGATTTTTCCTGTAGTCCACAATTATCTCTTTTGTCTTGTTCACATTTAGTGCTAAGTTTTTATTTCCACACTAGGTAATTAGTTGTTCCACCTCATCTCTATATGCTGTTTCATCGTCATTACTGATGAGGCCCGCCACTGTTGTATTATCAGCAAACTTGATGATGTGATTTGCATTGTATCTGGCTGTACAATCATGTGTTAACAGGGTGAACAGCAAGGGACTTATAACACATCACTGTGGGAATCCAGTGTTAAGAATGATGCTATCTGATTAATTATTTCCAGCCACACTTTCTGAGCTTTGTCTGTGAGAAAGTCAAGAATCCATTTATAAAGTAGAGTGTTGATGCATAGCTATTATCAGATGAAGAGGGATGACCGTGTTAAAAGCAGAGCTGAAGTCAATGAATAGTACCCTCATGTGGGTGTTTTTATTCTCAAGGAGTTCCAGCGATAGGTGGAGTGCTAGACAGATGACATCTGCCATAGAGCAGTTTGCTCGGTAAGCAAACTGCAGATGGTCAAGATCAGCAGGCAGCTCAGATGAAATGGCATCCTTGACCAGCCTTTCAAAACACTTCATCACTGTGGAGGTGAGGGCTACAAGGTGGTAGTCATTTAGACAAGATGGTGGAGACTTCTTTGGTAATGGAATGATTGTATCCTTAAAACATTTCAGAACTATTTGCTGACTCAGAGAGTGATTGAAGATGTCTGTGAGGACATTTGTTGTTTAACTGAGCAGTCCCTGAGCACACACCCCAGGATTTTGTCAAACCCAGCAGCTTTTCTTGGGTTAACTCTGCGCAGTGCCCTTTGGACATCAGCTGGGCTGAGGGTGAACATCTTCTCAATAATGTCCGATAGGAATTTTCTTTGCTGTTGTGCTATTCCCTTCCTTGAATCTGCTGAAGTAGACATTCAGATTATTTAGGAATTCCTTGTTGTCCTCACATTGCGAAGAGAGGGCTCCTTAGTCAGTTATGTACTGGATACACTGCCAGAGGCACCTGGGGTCTTTTTGGTCAGAGAAGTAGCTCTGGATCTTTCTGCCATAGGTGTATTTTACTTCCCTCACTTCCTTGTTCAGATTTTCTCTGGCTGTTCTGAAGGCTTCCCTGTCTCCAGACCTGAAGGATGCATTCCTTGCTTTCAGTAGTTCGTTCACCTCTCTCATCAGCCAGGGTTTCTGGTTTGCTCGTGTGATGATGGTTTAGGTGACTGTCACATCATCCAAACATTTCGAGATGTAGCCCATCACTGCCTCAGTGTATTCCTCCAGGATGATACAGTGGTTCTCAGTAGCCACCTCCTTGAATATGCTGCAGTCTGTGCTCATGAAACAGTCCTGGAGTGCTGAGACTGCACCCTCTGTTCATGCACTTACTTCTTTAACTGTTGGTCTCCCTGTAGTTAACAATGGATTATATGCTGGTAGTAACAATATGGAGAACAAATATGCAAATCAGCAAATATTGTCAGTCAAAGACTCTCTGCATTTGTTTTAACTTCAGAGAAATATATTCTAAACAGGAGAGGCCCCATTACTGAGCCATTTGGGACAACACTAGTAACAGGCCTCTTGCTGGATGTAGATTCCCCACCCCTCATTTCATGTGTTCTGTCTGTGAACCATTTGACTATCCATCGGGTGACATTGGGATTTATGCTTAAATTTGTGAGTTTGTTTATTATGTCTGAGTGAGGTATTGTGTCAAATGCTTTGCCAGGTTAAGATAGGCAGTATGTACCATTTTGCTCTTGTCCAATGCTCTAATGACCTTCTAAAAGAAGTTCCACTATCATTTCATCCTCTCACAACATACCAAACCTGTTTCAAAAAATACAGAATGCCTTTAACTGAATAGAATCATGGCTAAACAATGCAAAATTACTGCTTTATCCCAACAAAACTAAACTTTTGCATTTCACTCCTAAAACATTTAATCTGAATTCAAAATCTATTCCCAAAACAAAACAGAGATTGAAATCATAACAAGTGCTAAGCTATTGGGTATCACCATAGACGACAAACTCACATTTGATCAATGCATGCATAATGCCAGTAAAAAAGAAACTCATTTCAAACTAGTAACACTTTATAGACACAAAAACTTTATTGGTCAAAAGGACACTATCTAATGGCTACTTGATCTCTTCCCTGTTGTATGGTGCTCCCATTTTACTAATCTACACACAACACTCAAAGCCAAACTACAGTCCTGTTACTATAAAATTACTGTATTTGCTACAGGCTCATCACACCTCGCACACCACTGCAATGCTCTAAAACAACTAAACTGGCTAGAATTCCCCCACTATCTTGACTACTTACAACTTACAATTGCACAAAAACTAATACACAAACCTGACAACTGTCCTGCCTTAAAATCTATTCTGCATACCCACATTCCCACCAGAAATCTCTGCTCTGCTGACAGACAGCTCATAGAGATACAAAAACTCAATAAAAGAGCCGGCCGGTGTCCCTACTTCTATACCATAGCTGAGCTATGAAACAATCTACCATTATAGATAACACCAAAAATGCAAGCTTACACTAAAAACTACTATTCAACTGATAGATGTGCCTGTGCTCTACAACCATCTAACCCCTCACCTTCTTATTTTCTTCTCTTTCTCTCTCCTCACATCTTTCCCCCAACCTTCCTAACCTCCTACTAATTTTATTTTTTCTCCTTTCACCCCCTGATATCTTTCCCTGTCTTTCTGCAATCCCTTCCCACTAATTCTTAATTCCCTTAATACAGCACATCACACAGTCTCCCTAACAACTCATCCTTACATTTAAAAATCACTTTTACTTCTGCCTTTACTCCTTTCACTTATATTATTTTCCTTAAAAATTAATCTTTCCTCTGCAGAACCATCATTTTTCTGTTTTCCAAGCCATTATTTATATGTTGTAAAAATTATATTTTATATTTTATTTGATTTATTTTATTTAACATTTGTCAACCAGGGGTCTATGACTGGGCCAAAGGCCCTTTTTCAGCAGAGGCGCAGGGAGAAAATCTCCATACAATAAAGACAATTACAGATACATTTAGATGTTTAAACAGCATCACAATACATACAAATGTACAATGAACATGTTTTTACAGTGGTATAAAGACAGCACAATACAGGGAAATCCAAAAAAAACTTCATGGGGTCCAGTTGTGGTTTGAAACACAATTCAATGCATACGTAGTACATTAGATTATTTTTGTAGTAGTATGAAAACAACCCAGTGAAGGAATGTAAACCTTCAATTAGTAGTATAAATCATTACATAGTTTTGCGGTAACCATTTGCAATTTGAACAGTCATAGTACTAGTTAGTGTCTCTGTTTAAGTAGCAATTATTTTACAGTATATGTAAGTAACATGAGCACAGTATGTGTTTTTTGTCTGATTGCTCTAGCCTGGGGAACAGTCATAACACAGCCAGTTTTGCTTCAGATGTTTCTTGATGAGGTTTTTAAAGGCAGCTTTTGAGTATGTGTTTTGTATGATAGTGGGGAGGGTGTTCCATTTTCTAGCCACTGTACTACTACATAGCGATTTTCTACATCAGAGAATGCTAAGTGAGTTGTTTGCATGAGGGTGGGAATATTTTGTGCAGAACAGATTAAGGTGGTATCATCTGCAGACTGAATTATTGATGCATGCTGTGTGGAGGTATGTAGGTCATTTCTGAAAATTGTGAAAAGCAGAGGTCCTAAGATAGACCCCTGGGGAAATCCTATAGTTATGGGCAACAGCGGCGAGAGAGAGTTTTCCCATTTCACAGCCTGGTACCTGTCAGTTAAGTAGCTATGGAGCCAGGTTACTGTGGAGTTTGATAGGTTATATTGGTTTAGTTTATTTAGCATTATTTGCTGGGATACTGTGTCAAATGCTTTGGACATATCCAAAAAGAGGGTTGACAACTGCAGGCCTTTGCTTTTGAATTTATTGATTGTATCTGAGAAGCAGAGGAGGGCTGTAGTGGTACTATGGGTGGGTCTAAAACCATGTTCAGTAGGGGACAGGATATTGTTGTCTAGGAGGTGTTGTAATAACTGGGTATGAATGTATTTTTTTTTAATTTTGGCCAGGGGGGAGAGTATTGCAATGGGTCTATAATTATTACGTTCAGTGGAGGTCCTCCTTTTGTGTATGGGAGTAACATTGGATATTTTCCAGAGTTTGGGAACATCATTTTCAGTAATAGAGCTATTTATGAGAGTGGAGACTGGGATTGCGAAAGCATTTGCTGTAAGGTTTAAGAAGTAGCTGATGAGTAGGTCAGCTGCGGTTGACAAGGTTTTTAGTTTGGACAGCATGCTTTTAACAGAGCTGGTGGGCACTGTTTTGAGGGTAAACCATGTATTAGTATTATTTGTGGTGGGAGGGATAGAGAGGTTGGAAATGTCCTGTGATACTAGGGATAGAATTGAGTTCACAAAGTTGGAGTTTAATTGTGTTTCAATGGGAACTTTAGTATCAGGGGTGGTTGGTTTGGGGGTAGCTGCTTGGGTGGATTTTAGTAACTGGTTTACACTTTTCCAATTTTTTTTTTGGGATTGTGTTGATATTTAGTTTGCAAGGTAGTATAATAAGATTTTTTGTCCTGCCTAATGTATTTCTTGCTTGCTTGCGCAGCTCTCAATAATTAGTTAGGCTTTGTTTGTCCTTGGTTTTTTGGTAGTAGAACTAGCCAGTGTCTCCGAACTAGAGGATTTATTTGGTTTCTTTCCTGATCCAGGGGTTTTGAGAGGTTCTAACCTTGATCTTGTGTAGTGGAGCTACAGTATCTGTTTAATGTAGAAATGTTTTGTTGAAGTAGGCTACAGCCTGATCAAGTAAAAGAGAGTATTTAGAGGGGTCCAGTCACAGTTATACAGTAAGGTTTTTGGGAGCTCGGGAGATAATTTTTTTGTGTTTATTGTGGATCTATAGGTAGTGGTTTAGCATTGACTTGTTCTGCTATGTATTAGGTATATTAGGTTGTGATCGCTTAAGCTATCTGGGAAACTGCCTATGTGGGATATAATGTAGGTTTGTTAGTTAGGGCCCAGTCTAAGGTGGATTCCCTTTTAGAGTTTTTATTACATTTAGTTGGAATTTGGACTAGCTGCTGATAGCCATGGAGATTTATTAGATTACTTGTTGCTTCTAATGTATAAGTGAACCAGTCTAGGTTGAAATCCCCCAGGATGAGAGTTTGTTGTGAGTATGCGGTGGAGCACCAGGATAGGAAATCTTCAAGGCTAGCAAGTGTATTACCAGGTGGGATATACACAGCAATGATGGTGATAGATTTTTTGGGGTTTAGTTGGAGTTGTGAGATAACATGTCCCAATAATTGGGGGAGGGGTAGGAGTTGGAAATGTTGAATAGAGTTAAGGTGGACTTATGCAGTATAGCAGTTCTACCTCCTTTATGAAGGGGTCACTGTTGCCTAATGATGTTATAGCTGGTTGGGAGAACATCTGAGTCAGGGATGTTTTTATTTTGCCAGGTTTCTGTTATAGCAACTATGTCCGGAGAGTACTGTGCTATAGTGGCCTGGAATTCCGATATTTTATTTTTGATACTTCTAATATTGATATTTAGTATTAAGAGATGGTTATTTTTGCCATTGTTGGTCATTTGCCCGGGGATGAAGGTGATGGCGGGAGTATGTTTTGATGGTTGCGCTGAAGTGGTTTGTGCTGGACAGGATAGATTTGGGCCTGGGTTGGAGTGGATATCCCCACTTATGATGAGCCTGGTATTGAAAGTGTGGAAAATATGCTTGAGTTTGGAGATGAGCATAAGAAGGTGTTGTTTTTTTTTTTTGGAGTAAGATCAAATGCATATGTGTTTTCTTTTGAGTTGGTCAATTATGTTGTTCGTGATAATTTGTGGATAAATATTACTGTAATGTGAGGTGTTTGCATGTGGGAATGGATAGTGCTATGGTGGGCTACTCAGTTTAGTGATATTGATAGACTGATAACTTGTGGAGTTGTATAGGCTTATGAGAAGGAAGATTAGACTTAGTTGCATGATAGCCATGGTTATGTAAGGGAGAGGTGGCTCTGAGGGGAGGTATGGCTAGGAAATGTAGGGATGTACTGTGTATGAATGGGTAAGTAGTGTGAGGTGATGTAATGACTTGAAGGAGTGTGAGTGGTGGAGATGATGTGGGGTGGAGTAGTGGGTGTGGTTGAGATACTTTAAATCTATTGGTAGTGGGAGTGGGTTGGAATTGGGGGTAGGGTAGGGGAGTGGAGTAGGCCAGGAGGGCAGTGGAGAGTGGATGGAGTGGGATACGCCATTTATTCAGAAAGCCTGTAAAAACAGACAACAAAAATCTATCTCCAGTTTTAAAAATGCCTGAAGATAAGGTCAGCCTATAGCAGCTGACAGATTCTGAGTCATAAGCAGTGAAGGCAGGAAAGGTGCAATATTAAGGTCCGGAGAGTACATAGACAGAGGCTACCTGTAACTGGAAGAAGAGGTATTTGGCTATGTAAAAGAGGAAAAAGTACTATCATTAGCAGTGGAAAGAATACAGAAGTAGAGAGCAGGGGTCAACTAATGCAATACTGACACAGTGAGACAGAGTAGCAGCTAGAGGACAAGAGAGTTAACTATAAGGTATGATATTGTAAGGGTACAAGCAATGGGGCAGACAGTGAGATAGGGAGGAGCATAGGACAGATAAGAAAGAAAGTATAGAGAGTGCAGAGGTTCCTTTGTGGCATGCTTCCTGGGGACAGAGGACAGATAAATTATACAGAGAGAAAAAACATGATTACGGTGCTGGACATACAAAGATGGTTTTCCTTTGAACGGGGGAGAGTCACCCGGCACAGTTGGTAGCAAGCCCAGTCACTGACAGAGTGGACTTACTGAATGTAGTAACAACCTTAGGCAGGATAATGATTGTATGGTTTCCAAAATGGAAGGGCATTCTAAAAGAATGGAGCACAGATAAGAATAAAGCAGTTAATTATTACCAGCATTTAGAAATATGTCTAGCAGAAAAAGCAACATCAAGCCAAGCAACAACATTAATGACATTTACAAAATGCATTCCTCTACTGTCTCATTTAGGTTCAGCTTACATGACCAAGTAACAGTTGCATATGAGTAAAGACAGATGCAACTAACTACCACTGGAAAAAAAGGCATTTTTAGGGGGCCAGTATAGTGTTAACAGGCTCAACTACAAAATATAAGGACAAGCATATAATCCTTTTAACACCAGTTAATGTAAAAGCTCATCTCTAGGTAATTCAGCAAATTCGAGTACATACAAAAGCCGTTAATACAGCAATAGACTGTAACACATTGGATAATGCAGAAGCCTTCAATTCAGGAGGTATAACACCATATACAAATGTAATATAAAGGTCAGAGTAATAAAAAACAGAACTACTGCTGCTTGCAGTTTGGACTAACACTAGACATATACACATTTCCCATTTGGTGACCTAGATATTAATTATATAATGACCCTATGTTCAGTTATTTATACAATGCTATTGTCAAATCCTAACAACACAGTACAGTTGCAATTAAGTATCACAATACTGAAAAGCACACTTAATGTGGAAGCATGCTACTAAGTGGAAATGCTCCATTCAGTGCAAGGACAGATTCAAAAGATGGTACCAGCAGGAGTGCTAAGATAAGTAAGCTCAGTTCATAATCATTTAGCAGCAGAAATAAGGAGAGGGGGAGGGACTGTGTTACAAGGAAGTGAGGACAAAAAAAAGTGCCATGAGGACCTATTTATTAGTGAAATTTGGGGGAGAAATAGTAGAGGGTATTTCCTGGGGATTAACTGGTGGTGATGGAGGTAAAACTGGAGCTGATATATCAGCTAACAAATTTGGTATATCCTCCATTTTAGTATAGAAAGTTCCATTTACTATGATATATTTTTTTCACTCCAATATGGAAATTAGTATGTACATTCTCTACCAGTTGTACCTCATGCAGCTATTCAATGCTGTTTAAAACTTATTATAATATGTTTACTGTTATTGTCAAATTTTATAACTACTGATGCTGCTTTTTTTCTCTGGCCCTCTGCTGAAAATGGGTTTCTGAGCCAGCTGGACTTTCCCAGTCACCAAATGTCAATAAACAAATAAATAAATAAATAAATAAATAAATAAATAAATAAATAAGAAGTTGCTTCATAGGCATGTTCTGCTCTTAATGAAATGGACTTGGGGTGAGTCCAGTGTACGAAGATTTCCTGTGTCTTTGTTTGTCAGGTCCATGATAATTTATTCCATGGCCTTGCATATAAGACTAGTCAATTGTATGAGTCTGTAGTTCCTTGAATCTGATGACGGTCTGCCTTTGTAAAGAGGGATGACTATTGCAGTCCTCCAGTCCCTAGGGAAGAAGCCTGTCTGGAGGCTGGGGTACAATAGAGATTCTAGTTGGCTTGATAGGTCATGTTTCAAGCTATTTACTAGGCATGCTGGGATATTACCAGGACCAACAGATAGAGCGATTTGGCTCTGAGGAGTGCCGTGAGGACATAGTCATTAGTGAGAGCTGGGTGAAAAATAGTAGAGGGTATTTCCTGTGGGATGAACTGGGAGTGATTGGGGGTGAAACTGGAGCTGATATATTAGCTAACAAATTTGCTATATCCCCCATTTCAGTATAGAAAGTTCCACTTACTATTAGTTCAGTACATTGTTGGAGGTTGTCTTTAAGGTTGCATACATAACTGATAAGTGCCTTATGGTTATCCTTAGACTAGGAGACTATTGTTACCTCAGAGTTGTCTTTGAAGGACTTAATTAGTTCCTTTAGTTGCTTGTTGAGACTCATTAGGGAAGTTTTAGTCTTCTGGGCATAGCCCTTCCTATTTATAGGCAATATTTTCTTTCTCTTGTTGTATAATCTATTTATACTAGAAGTTTACCAAGAGTGCTTGTTTTTGGAGTTTGTCGTAATTTTGCTTAGGTTTGGTATTGTTGCTTCTAGTTTGTTACTTAGATGCTTGTACAGGGCTTCCATAAACATTTCCATATAGGCCACCATCTTCTCTATGTTTTGGGAGCCTGGAATTTATATATGCAAGTGCTTAATAGGAGGTAGTTATCTCTGGATAGTTCTTAAAGATTCTGGGGTTTGCTGGGAGTTTACCCTTTTTATATATTTCAAGAGTGACTGCTTTGTGAACTGATCTAACCAGTGAGGACATTCCACAAGGAGGGGTGTTATGTTCCCTCATATTTGTGAGTTTCAGATCCAGAATATCCCTAGTAGGTGTGCAGACTAGCTGGTCCAGGATGTTTGCAATGACAATATCCAAGAATCTTTTAGCCTGCATGTTAGTGGCTGTTTATGTATCCCAGTTTTTGATGGGATAGTCGAACCCATCTATGAATATGGTGTTGCGATGCATTGTGAGTTACTCCAGTCATTCAACTATGCTGTATGGTTATCCTGGGTTATAGATGAGGACCAATGGTTAGCAAGGATATGGTATGAGACTTTACCTAAGGTTTGTTGGACATGGATTAGCTAAAACATATCATATTGTTTGACCAATCGTGACGTGTGTTTACTTTTTTGTAGATTGATATACCTCCACCTCTTGTCCCTTCTTGTGCAGTAGCTGGTCTAAATGCATGAAAGGCATTATAGCCTTGTACTGCAAGGGTGCCTTCCATGGATTTAAACCAAGTCTCAGTAACTTCACAGATATCAACACTCTCCAGGGTGAGGAGTTTTGCCAGGAAGTAGAACTTTTTTTGAAACTCCTAACATTGAGCAGTAGCCCCTTTAGTTTACCTGATTGGCATTGCCTAAAAAATGCACTATCAAAGTAAATAATGTTTTGGCCAATATCTGAAAGCCTACTGCGGACAGGTGTAGACCATCCCTGCCAAAGCAGCATGGACTGTCGATCACATCCTCCCAAACTGAAAAATTTAGGTCTCCCTTATAATGACTCCAGTTGTTAAATTTAATCATCTTCTGTTTATGTTGTAGCATCATCCTTGGAGAAGGTAGAATACTGCTTAATGCTAGATTCATACCTGCCGGGGACACATAATTTGAAAGCTCTGTCATATTTGTCCTTATATAGTTCAGGGAGGTATGTCTCAGGTTATTAACACCCACATGGACTATGACAAAGTCATACTAGTTCTTGCGATTCAATGTCCCGAGTGCATGTGTGATATGGTGGATACTTGCCCCTGCTAGACAACTGACTGTGACTGTCTCCTTGTTCAGCTTGGTTGTGGTGGTGGGGGGCATCTGTGTGTCTCACAATACAGTGTCTAAATCCAAAAATAATGGGTTGTGTGGCAGTTTGTCTTAAGAACTTAAAGGATCAGTAGAATTTTTTTATTCACCTGAGCTACCACCAACTGATGCAGATGGGCCACATTTTAATGTCTCATGCAAAGGATGAGACACTCATGAGTAAATTATCCTCTTATGCTGAACTGTTGTGTCAGCAACCAATCTACCTAGTGTGTAAATAACACCAGCAGGCTTCTGAATAAAAGACAGGTGTGCCACCTGTTGTGCCACTGAAATTGCTTTTAAGTCAGATAGATGTTAACAACATCTGCAAGTTCCACAAACATGATTTACTTTCTACTTGAGATTTAGAAATTATCTGCATTTATTCCTGGCCTTCTGGTTGCCAGCCCCCTGTAGTGCTTAGTTTTCCTTGGGATGGGATTCATAAGCCCTTGGTTTTAGAGAAAACATGGACTTTTGGAAACATAAGGTCGCTCGGGTCACTCATCACGTGTTTTTTTGGTCATGGAACATGTGGATTTCATAGACTAAGATTACATTTGAAACCAAGAGGACAAATGCCATCTGTCTGACATGGGGTTGTACTTGTTTAACCACAATTTGGCCTGTTTTTGCAAAGTGCGATCCCATGCTAGGTTTTTGAATGTGACAAACTGTGATTCATTAGTCATAAATAGAATGACAGCTTGTGCTTCATTACATGGATGGAATATATATGTTTTGGATGTTTTCTCTGTTTTTGGTTGTTTATTCAAATATACAAGGCCAGGAAAGTTGGGGATGCAAGCTGAGTGGAGAATAAAAGCTGCTCATGCTGGCAGCCAGGTGGATGGTCACTTCAAGCCCGTTCCTTCCTTTTCCACTTCCTTTCCTCTCCTTCCCCTTTTCTTTTCCTCAACATTCCACTTTCTTTTCCTCTCTTTTATCCTTTCCTCTCCTTTCTTTTCTTTCATTTTCTGGGCCAATTGAGGCTTCAGGCATGAGGTAGCAAGCTGTCAACAGTATTATATATGAACAGTGGTCAGTTTTGCAGATGATGCACTGGAATATGCCACTTGGTTGGAATGAGTCAGCTGGACTGGTACATAGGCTGTCTGGCACTCTGCCTGGTCAGCAGGGCAGGTCAGATGACTTGAGATGTTATGCTGGTTGAAGAGTTGTGTTATAATACAGTATTTTTTATAACTATTGACCTCATTCATAGCAAAGTGACATTTTTTTTATATTAGAAATGAGTTTCCTTGTCAATCAAGTGTCTTAGCTTTATTGGGAAAACTGGGACTAGGGGACAAATAAGGTCTGTGGCACAGTGTGTCTATCTGCCACTAATGGCTCAAGCTGACTGATTTGCAGGCTTGAGGGGTTAGATCTGTATTTATTTACTGTTTGTCAGGTTGTATTAACAGTTTCAGTGTAGCAATCCAAATGATCTCTTTCATTCTCATTTCGGGTGTGTGAGATCACTCGGGGGAATATCCCTCCTATTCAGTCGTTCCCTTCCCCTTCTGTGTCAGTCGATACTTCAGAAATGTGGAAGCAAGCTATCAACAATGATGCACATGACCAGTGGTCAGCTTTGTTGAGGGAACACTGTGAGTATGCCACTTGATTAGACTAGTACAGACTGTACCGATGTGGGCTGTCTGACTTGATGCCCATTCACAGGGCTGTTCATATTATTTAGGATATTATGCTGTTTGAAGAGTTATTACTAATTTGGTGGTTTCTATAACTACTGACTTCATTCATGACAAAGTGATTTGTTTTGCATATATTAAACTGGTCCCAGTGTCTGTAAAGCATCTTGTTTTTTATGGGGAAAGTAGGGCTGGGGACAAATGAAATTTCCGAACTTCCAAGGGTAAACATGTTACAGGACAGACGTGCACTTTTTTCTAATGGAGGTCTTATTAATTTCAGGTATACTCTCTTTGGTGTCGTACCTAGGAAACTGGAATCCTGACTTTCTATTATGCATTTGAATTCTGTTAGGACTTAGCACAATATTTATCATCCCTCCTATGATTTATAAGGAAACAGAATCCTTGCTGGAAGTCTGAATTAATGATTCTGAGTGATTGATTCACTCCATGTACCTTCATTGCACACTATGCAGTATTGTGAAGATACTGATAAACAGTAAGATTGGAGATAGCTCAGTACAATGACATGACAGCAATCTGTGCAATTGAACAGCATGTCAGAATCATGAGAGTAAGGAAGCGAGTTCCAGACATTAGCATATAAAACACGTGCAGTTATTCTTTGAAGAGTATTGTTTGATGTGGTGATGGATGACAGCACTGTGTCTGTAGATCAAAGATTTTGGTTTGTTGTGTGGAGCTGTAAGATATTTTGTAGGTCTTGACATTCATGAAGCCCATATATGAGTTTCTGGACAGTTACTAGCTGTGAGAGACTTCTATGCTTTTTTAGCTTTGGCCGTTCTACTTATCTGAGGACCTGTCGATGACAATTCCTATAATGTTAATTTTTTGTAAATTTGGCTATCTTGATATAACATTAGGCTAAAGGTGTGAGCTGGCTGGCTTGGATGGTGACTAGTATAGGAGCCACATAAAGAAGAGTTTGGCCAAGGAAGGAAATGACAAAGTTCTTTCTAGTACTGTCTGTTAGGTAAGGCTTGATTATGTATACTGTAAATAGCACAATTAAATCAATACAAAGTTTCCATATCACCAGTTATATGTAATCCAATGTCTAAATACCTTTTATTACAAACAATTAAGGTAGTTCTCTTTTGAGCCCTTTGTGAATTTTAAAGGACAGTGCTATGATTTTTAATGATCAGAGGTTGAGAGGTATGTACCAAGATATGCAGTTCTCTGAGCTCATCACGTTATTATGCAGTTTCCTGAAATTATCTAGTAAATAATCACAGAATAAAAGCATTAGCCTGTCAAGTAAACACATTGTAGAAAAAGACCGCCTTCTGCAGCAGTTCCTTTCACAAAAGTATGCCATTTTTTTGCATTTTATCGTGAGTTTCTTGTCCTCCCAGTATACAGAGCCAAGACAGACACCTGCTGCAGTAAGTAGTTCTTTACCTTCATTGCCATACTCATTTCAGAATTAATTTTAACTGAAATATTTCAATTCAGAATATCTTCTGCCTCAGTGCACTAATTAAAACTACAAAGCCCAAACCATATTACTCCACCTTCTTGATTTCTAAAAAAGTTTGATGTTATTATTCTATACTGCTCTATTCATGTTTCCTATAGCATATTTTTCCTTAAAAAAATAATAATTCTGAATTAAAAACATGATGTTATCTACTCAACTGCTGTACTTGAACTACGGTTTTCATCTGTTTGTCTTGACATTGCCTCTGTGCTGGCAATCACATATCTTTCAATGTATTTCACAAATATCCAGTTGTCTTCTCCAGATTTCCCTGTAGACTCACTACCATTTGCATGCACATACATGATTTGTTATTCATTATTGCAGCAGTACTGACCCTTGGGACTCCTACATGCAGAAGCATGACTGCTGGCCTCACCTCCAGAGCTTTTCATACTTACTGCTCTTGACCTTATGGTCTTCTACCCACATGGACTTCAGGGCTTTGTTGTTTTAAAGGTTCATTGATCAATGCTATCTTTAGATCTTTCTTGCCACAATTCATATGAAGAGCGGGAGTATCAAGCTGCATCGCCAGTATGTCAGCTTGGCCTTTTAGTAGAGGTTTAAGGCAATAACTATGTTGGTGCTAACATCTTCCTTATTGTTTTTATTGTTGCTGTTGTTTTCTACAAACAAAAATTTCAGATGACTGGTGCTAAGGTCAGAATTGGATGTAGAAAACAAATACTACACAGATATTTCAAAGCTTGTGTCTTTTTCCATGGTCTGGGCCGCAACATATGTGATTGCCCTGAGTGTGATTTATTTAACTAAATGGCTCGAGGTGCATGGTGGAATCTCTCCAGAAATACTTATTACTGAAGAAGAGTCATGTTTGGTTCTACTCCACTGGCTATTTGTCTGACTTCCCTCAGAAGTAAAAGTAGCATTCAGAGAAACACTCAAAGGACATGAAAATCCATGAGGCTGACGATGATATCTCAGAGTACAAACCACCCTACTATCAAATATATCATTATCAGTGAGTGACCATTGAAGATTCAATGTCCAGCTTTTTTTTCTGCTGAGACCTATATTGAGATCCCTCATGAGGCCAGCATGCCATCATCTGTTAGTATATCTTCATGAGTTGAAACCTCAGTACTGTCACTCAGTCCTGAGTGTGGTGTGGCAGGTTACTGCAGTCTTCTGCAGGTGCAATGGTCTTGGGTGCGAAATATGGGACAGGTGTTTAATTGACATGTTCGCAGGACAGATTTGTTTCCCAGAGACTCCTCCATCTGTGGAAAAGACTCCCTGTCCACATCAAGCAGAGTACTTCATTATCCCTTTTTAAGTGCGACTTGGATAACTGGATGGGAAACAGAAAAATACACCTCTGGGATTCCACCTGTGTCCCTGCTGGACTAGGCAATCGGGTGCTGACTTGGCTAACCATGGGCTAAACTCTTGCTAAGCTTATAAAGGCCTCAGGGCCAATAGCCTAGCAACTTCTTATGATCCTATGATCCTATGGTGCCTCCCCACTAGTCTTAGGTCCAGCTCCTACATTATCTTCATTGCTGAAGAGGATTGCATCCCTAAGCAGTTTGTACAGGAGGAAGATGAAGAAGACTGAATTGAGGTCTTGGGCATCTGCCTTTATTTTAAATTCTGCTAGGCAGATACATTCCCAAGCATTGATCAAAGGCCGCTGTACTTAAAGGGACATTAGTCTGCATGACTCAGTATGAGCTCAGTGCATCCCATCAAATGGGGTTCTGTTACAAGATCTGTTCATATTAGCACAGAATTTCATAGATTTTCCAAAATTTTGGGTGTCAGCCTCTGCAAAAAGCATACTGTCAAAGATGCCCTCAGCTAATAGAAGAAAGAAGCCTTCTCACCTGTAGACTCAGAAGTTGTATTAGATTATGTTACCTACTGTCACTCCTCTATAACTGCAATATAACTGTAAACACCTCATCATCAGCCTCATTTCCTGAAGGCTGTCTAATTTAACAATGTCCTCACATGATTAATGAAACCTTTAAATGGGGAAATAAACAAGTTCTCTCAGGTACAGACCAGATATAGAAATGTTCTGGTCATGCCAGAACCAAAATCATCAGGCCATTCTTCCAGATATGGAAGTTCTAGCTGATGCATTTTACAGTTCCAGAATGCAGCCCGGCTCCAAATCCTGCCCCTTTTAGAAGCTATGCTGCTTTTATAGGATCCTTGTCTCCCACAAGCTCTTGTGCAATAACCAAGATACTGATGGAGTAGTGGTGAGCATGTTTTCCAGCAAGAGATAAGATATGACTGCATCCAGGAATCTTATTTGCAATGCTGGGGAGAGCAGAATACTAATCCATTGATGAAAATTACCAGCACCTCAGCTATTCTGGCTGTTAGAGTCCACAACTATCAGTCTCATATGTTAAAGTTCCAGGAATCCCTTCTTAATCATTAAAATAGCATGCAGATAAGATTGAAGACAAAGACCTGAAAAGAAAGATTCTAACATTAAGCACTATCAGTGCAGAATTTACCAGGTAGTCCATTAAATGTGGGTATGATGCACTTGCTGTATCCAGCTGCCGTAGGTCAATGGTTAGGACACATACATGACTGAGTACTCATTCCCTATTAGAAAATATGACATTAAAGCCCCTTGATACCTCACTGGATAAGGAGCTTTCTTTTAGTACTCCAGCTGGGAAGGTGTATAACAGACTGAAAGGAATGGAGAGAACTGCATAATCAATTAAAGTCCTTTATTCATTCCCCAGTTCTAAGATATATCATAAACCAACCAAATGCAGAGCTTGCCTTTTTACCATAAACTGTAGAAAACTAAAAACACAAAAGAGAAAGAAAACTGCTGCAGAAAAAAAAAATAGCAAGCTAACAAGAGATGAAAGCATGGAGAGTCTCAAGGCTGTGGCAATCAGAGGAAGCAGTTATGGCTCAGCAATGCTCGCTCCCCTCTCCACCATTGGAACTCCAGCCCATACTACTCCTCTACCTGTCCTCTTCTCACATTCTCACCTCCTTCGAAGAATGGAGATAAGCTGGCTTTCTTTATGAAGAAACTGGTTGACATCACACAGGACAGCTGGATTATTCAGATAATAAAGTAGAGATATATGATACATTTTCAGAATATTAAGAACAATTCTATCTATTGCATCTAGTGTCAATGACCAGTAGCAGCTTATTCCTCCATAGCGAGACAGTCTGCTATCTCAGGAAGCCATAGAAAAGTTTTTAAAAAAAATTAAATAGAGTGTTTGTATTTCAAGAAAAGAAAGCAGGTGGAATCCCTACTTTGGACCTCTACAACTTAAACAAGATTTTAGGAGCCGTAAAACACAAAATGCTGTCCTTGCAGAGGTTTCGGCCATAACTCCTAAAACAGTATTTCATGGAGAGCTTGAATCTGAAAGATGTCTATCAACCCATTCATGAGCTAAGGAAGACGGGCATTTCCTCAGATATGAAGCAGAGTTTTTTATTACTAGTTCACCTCCTTATTATTTGGCTTTTATACTGCATCCATGTTGCTTATAAAGTGTCTGGCACCAGTAATCACTTTTTGTATGACATATCTGTATGAATTTCTAATTCAGACTGGGGAAGATCCAGTACGATGTACAATCCATAGTCAACCACTTTATGTCCTTAAAACTATTTCTTGGTCTTCCCAAGTCCAACGTATGTAGGGGTACTGCTATATATAATGAAGAGGAAGACATTCTTCTCAGATGATAAGATCCTTTATATGTCAGAGTATTTCAGAAAGATTGTCATCTTAAATCAGGTGCCTGCTAAATAATTTGTCAAAGATCTAGGATGCATGGCCTCCTGTATATTGGTGGCCCCATAGCCAGACTTCATATGAAGAAATTGCATTGATGTTTGACAAATACGTACTTTCAGCATTTATATTCAATCCCAGTATTACCCTGCATCAGGAAGGAGCTCAAATTTTCCTAATCCTGAAGGAGTAAACTTCATGATAAACACAATCATCAATCCCACACAACATATTCCTCCTATCTGACTTTGGGAGCACATCTGGGTGGTTTTAGGGGTCTGGGGGGATCTGAGTACTCAGAAGAACAGGAGCAGTCCATTCAGCAAGAAGCATTTTAACATAAAAGAAATGAAAGTAATTCTAGTCATCAATGCCTTCAAGACTATTTGATAGCAAGTCTATTGAAAACCCAAGCAGACAATATCACAATGATATAGTATATAAACAAGCAAGGGGGACCATGCTGTTACCTAATGTGCAGACTAACAATAGTGTCATGGAAGATAGCCAAGGAGTCAGGTCTTATACTCATTGCTTTGTGCAGTCCATTCCAAGATAATGCATTGTCAAATCAGCCATGTCGAACACAGATAGATTCCAATAAATGAATGCTGGAAAGGACACGTTCTTAGACATAATCTATGTGGATGGTGTCAAAAGTAGTCCTTTTTAACTTGTGTAGCATGCAGACAATTAAAGAAAATATTGCATAAAGACAGCACCACAAGAGGACTGGGAAAAATATGCCTTTTCCATAACATGGGAAGATTCACAACTTTTTCTCCAGTACTCTTGATCCATAGGGAATTACAGAACAGAAGATAATGAAGGACAGGCCAGAAATGCTACTGGTACCATCATTTTACCATAAGTGGCATTGTTTGTCTTGCTAAGTCCGGTAAGACAAAAACAATTTATATAGACCTTGGTTTCATGGATCATATGGATCACCCCAAATTACAGATGTTAAGGATGGCAGTGTGGATGATGCAGTACAGAAAATATTAAGGCAAGCATTTTACAAAGATGTGCTGGACATTGTGCAGGAGACCAGGAAACCCAACAGAAGGAAATCCTATACAGTAAAGTGGAAAAGGTTCTCCAAATGTTAAGAACAAGACCAACTCTAAAGAAGAGTATCACCGGTACTGACCTACTTTAAGATCTATGCAAAAATAGGCCTTTTACACTTCTCATCAAGCACATACTTTGACCATTTCTAATTGGTTGCTTCCAGATTTTCCTTTCTATTCCTATTGGTAAAGTAAATGGTTCCTTAAGGGGGCCCTGTATTTGAGACCACTCAAAAAGCAGAGCTTTCTAGTATGGGAACTCAGTTTTCTAGTAGAAAAGCTCATCCTCCCTATCATTCAACCAACTACTTACACCAGTGATAAAATTATTGCCTTGCAAGACCCCTTCACTTCAGTTTGGTGTTTTTCAGAGTTGGAAGCACACATGTGCAAACAACCCTTCTCTGTAGTCTTATGGAAAGAGTCATACATATTCTGAACCAACCCATTTTTCATGCTTTAGGTAGTTGTTTACATATCTTCTTCAGCTTCCCCAAATTAAATAAAGTATTTTGCTTTCTCTGAGTAATCATAGACAGATGACATTTGACACGGATAAAGCAAAGCACTACAGGAAATCTAACAGGCTTTTTATTGCTATGGCCAAGGTCAGAGAGAGAAAGACATTCAACAAACAAACAATTTCAAAATGGATAGCAAACTGCATTCCTGTCACCCATACTAATAATGAAAAGTCTATCTCAGTTTTGGTGAGAGCTCATTTTGTCAGGGCCACAGTTGCTAGCCCATCTAAGAGGAGGTATCACTCAGGCCATCTTGGAAACAGCTATCTGGTCTTCACTGCACACCTTTGCCAATCAGTGCACCCTAGCTAGTATTTCCAGGGCCAGAGCAAGCTTTACCAGTATCTGAAAGCTCTATAAGCCATGGGAATCATCCCAAAAGTCAGTGCTGAAGCAGAGAATTATGAAGAACATATACAGTTGTGTTAGGGATTTCCCTAACTGTAGATGTTCAAGTATATTTATTGTTGACAGTACTGTTACCAAGCCCACTTCCTCTTTATCATTAGAACAATTATGAATTTGGGAAGGTGGCTAGATTACCTCAGCTTCCTTCTCTACCACTTGATTAAACATTGAACTTCACAGGGGGTTAACAGTATCTATCAAAGGCAGGTATTGGAGTCCTTTGGTTGGTGTCTTCCTCTTGGAACAGACAATCTCTGGGTAGGATGTACAATGGCACCAGGGAGTAAATCTCCACATGATGTGGCAAGAAAGATTTCATGGTAAAACTAGCTGACATCTATGTCTACTATCATTGCACTGATGTTCATGTGATAGGGAGTCCATCTTGTCAGGAGGGCGAAGGAGAAAAGCTCTGATCATCAGTCCAGCTACTGGGTTTCTCCAGGCAGGAATTACCAGAGTAAGTGCTGCAACTGTGAATACACTCAAATAGCTGCAGTCATGGTAATCCACTAAAACAACAGTACTTTACAGTGTAACAGGGGTGTATATACAAACTCACTTGCTTTCCATTTCCATTTGCTTTAGCTCTCTGTCTTTCTCTTGCCAGATATTCTATTTTCTAGATCTTCATTACACAGAATCAATCAAGAATAATATTCATTATCAGAGGGAAAGTTCTGCCCTGGCCAGAAAAAACAATATACAGGGACATTTAGAATTGCCATTTAGCTGAAACACCTGATATCCTTAAAGGGTAATTTGCATATATCCCATGTTGCCTCTGATACAAGAGGTTTAAGGTATCACACAGTGGAAAGTCCAGCTTTGCTAGATTTTTCTTTTTGTTTGTTTTTTAACCAAATGTTTTTTTTTCTGTGTGACCTTTTTACTCATTGTTTTAGTTTGTTAGTTGGGATAGTTTGTAGACACCCTAATGTTTATGGATATCCATTGGGTATGACAACCCTATGTTTCCAAATGTCAGGCAAACAATCCTATGCTGTGCTGATTATGTCATAAGAAACATGCATGTTCACAGCTAGGGGGGGTTGGGTTTATTGCTATTTAGCTGAAACACCTGATATCCTTAAAGAGCAATATGTATATATCGCTTGTATCAGACAGTGGAAAGTCTAGCTTTGCTAAATTTTTCTTTTTGTGTTTTTCTTAACCAATTGTTTTTTTTTTTTTTTTTCGTGTGACTTTTTTACTCATTGTTTTAGTTTGAAAGTAAGGAATGGGAACAGAATATGACAAAGTAGTACATGGCTGCCTAATACGAACGAAAATATCTTATAGTTAACTGTAATATAATGACAACATTTTGCTTAAAGAGTTTGACCCAGGTAGTAGCGAGGTACAAAACAAAACTGTCATGTGATGTGATGAAGGCTTAAAATACATTTTGTGTAGCTGCATGCAGGTTGAACATTACTGCTGTTATGAAAATACTACATTTATAAAAAAAAATTAGTGCTAAAACAATTTCCAAGGACTATATGCCCTATATGAACTGTTGTTTGAATGAATGATTCATATGTTGAGACAGAGTCATGCATGATTGAACTTCCGGTATCTTCTCTTACTACTAATATTCCTTTAACGTAAAAGAGCAGTCATAGTTATAGATATTTCTAAACACTAATCAGACTCATTAAAAATAATGCTCTAAATCATCATTTCAGAGCTGAGTTACTTTATCAGGATTATATAAAACAATCCTGAAGGCTGAGTAGAGTATATTATGTTATAGTCATATCAATTAATTACTGACCGAATGAATGAATGAATTAATTAATTAATTAAATCACTGTAATAATAATACACAACAAATATTAAATAATCTTAAAAAATCATTAGTGTTATAATACCTATCCAGAATATACAAAATGCAATTAGATAACACAACACTAATAAAAGAATGAAATAGAAAACTGGTTAATAACTGTCATACTTGCTATTTCATTTCACCTTGTACTGCTTAATTAGTATGCACAGTTGCCAAGTCCATTCTGAATGTATTTAGATTGTTCTGGCTGTTCTGGCTGTGAGCATCAATAGTCAAATTAAAGGGAAGCATTAGGCACATAAATGAGCTTCTGATGTCAGAATTCTCCTCATTAATTGTGTATTCTTCTAGCCTTCTGAGCATAAAAGGTGTATAAAGGACATTAATATCACACAGAATAGTAACTGAGTGTATTAAACATTTTAAAAAGGCATCTAGTGAAACCTTTTATCCAAGTGGTTCATAGTCAAATGTCACCCTTAGCCATACATAAGGAAGAATTTCAGAAGCACAAATTAATGTTGAAAAGATTTTTACTTACTGCATATTTAATGTGCATATCCAGAACAATGTGTACAAAAAGATGAACATATTGCTGTCATGTAAAAAATAATACAGTAGACACCACTTCTATAAACTGTTTCACTGTACTTAATAATCATTCAAGCTCTTTCTGGTAATTATACCTTATTTTATACAATTTATTTTCTAGCACAAGCATTGTGTCTACTTCAGCTCAATTTATCCCTAATTGGCACACTTAACACTTGCAAAGATGAATAAAATATACATGAAATCAACTCATCTTTTTACCCTTGGTTGTATGCAGATAATGTGATATGTTTGCTAGTCTGTGGACTGAAATCTTCACTAAAACTTGTGCATACTGGGTATGTATAGATTTCACTTGCCATTTTAATTTATTACATTATGTAAGATTATGTACATTGTTTAAAAAAAATAAGCAAGCATCATGCAGGGAAAGTATCTCTTTCTTCCACACCTGCAAAACTCACCCAGTGTCTCCCTCTCCCTTTACCAAGTTTCCCCATTAGTTCTGCCTTCCAGACAAGAGCCAGTTTCACCAGATGAGAGTCTTATGGCCCTTTCTTTCCATAACAAAATAGTCCAGCCAGCTGATTTGTTCCACTTGGAGTGGTGTCAGGTACTACGGAATGATGAGTAAATGATTCTATGAAATCCTTCTGCATTCCTGAGTCCCATCAGCAGCTTGTATGATCAACCTGTGCTACTAATGTGAAGGCACATACATAATGCTACACATCCAAATCTGGGCCTACACAGTAAATCCCACCAGGATGGGAGAGCTAACATATTTGCTTACCCCCATTATTATTGTTATAGCCCATGCTGTTAATTAAACAGAGGTCATGTGGACCATAATCAGGACCTTATTCATCAATGGCATGGGTGGGTCAAAAAGGTTCCATTTTTAAACAAATAATGAGCTGTAGTTTTATCCTGATTCAGCAGATACAGATATAGATACAGATATAGATGTTGTGTGGTCACATATATGGCTCTATCTAGATATTTTAATATGTTACTAATTACAGAGTCGAAGATTTCAAAATAATGACCATTTCTGGTTACTTATCACATTTATATCATTTCTCCTATTAAGTGACTTCTTTCAAATTTTAAAACAAGTGTGTCCCCATTTTCAATCAGATTTGGAAGAACGTGTTAAAGTTTGCTGTGATGAGATGTTGCACACTGCCCACTGGGGCTCTAAACTACTGGATTTTACTACAGTTCTGGTCCTAAGACTACCAGTGAAGTGACTTTTTTTTATACAATAATTACACCTGTGTTATTTTGTAAACAAAATTTAATTTGTGCACATAACTAGTGTTAATGCTATTTGTTTGGGCAATTGCTGTGTTTTTTCCCCCTTGGGAAAGAAGGCAACCCAGCATTATTCTAATGTTAAACTGCTGTTGGCTTACTAGCACTGCTTGTCCTGATTGGCTGCCTAGATATTTTGATTGTTTTAGTTTGTACTTTGCTATGTGTCTTAGTTTTGCTGAGCTGCTGCACACTGAGCTGTGCACAAGACCTCACTAACCGATATAATGTAGCAGCCAGTGAGCAATGTTTCCTCACCTATACTACATGTTAGTGCTAGATTTCCATAGTATTGTGCTTATAATTTGATTATTGTATACCACATTTTATTACCCATGCTGATAACTTGTACCATTCCTCACCATATTATACTGAAATTGTTTACTCATTTTCTTTTGACTATGCAACTTTTAAAACAGATTTCTCATCTGTCTCTGTTGAGCTACACATATTGCACTGAGAACATTAAAAAGGATGGTCAGTTTGTATCTACGGGGTGACATTTTAACATTATGCCACAAACCACCCTTTTAAATCTTACACTGTCAGCTAAGTATTTAGTGATTATTTCAGCTATGTTATGGCATCTTGACTAATATTACTCTGTACCTAACTATACTGATTCTCCTGTCAGTTTACTAAGCACCATGATCCCCCCTGCACGCATACACTCTACATCATACCATCAATGGCAAATTTATTTATGCCAAGGTACTAAGAAAACCCTCCCAAAATCTACTAGGCCCCAAAGAAAATACACTACTGTGATGAGTCCTCAGCAGTCATACCTAACCCTCCAAGCTCAGTACTGTTTCAGTCTGTAGTGCGGTTTACCAAAGCATTACATATAAGCCCCTAAAGCAGCCATAGTATACTGATACACATAATAGTGACTTTGTCAAAGGTTACTCAGTAGTTATAAATACTGACTCCCCACTCATTACATAGAGCAAACATGAAGCAACCGTCAGCTGTCATACAGATGCCAGGATTCCCCATTTCAGAAAGGCATTTTGATCCCTTCACCCCAAATATACTAATAACTTGGTTGTTCCCGGTGTGTTGGTGAATGGCCTTTGACAATCATAATTCAAAAAAATAGGGACATGGCCAAGCTCCTTTCATATATATATTGCACATTTGAAAGCAGGTAATCTTGAGCAGTGTCCTACCATCACCATGAATCATATCACTATAGAACCATTAGATAATTGAATTCACCAATTGATTCACTTACTGATATCATGGGGGGGGGGGTTCAATGTTTCTTAGGTTGAAAGTAAATAATAGTTTTATTACAGATAGCCTGAACATCTGTTCTCTGTCTTTCTGCATATTAACCAAGGCCTTCGCTACCATTCATTGCACAATTTTTAGGCAACGCCAGGCTCCAATACCTACCAAGCTAATAAATTCCAGCCAGACCATTATCAGTCTGGCCCTGTTCAATGCTAGAAGCCTGAGCAAAAGCTGTCAATGCTAGAAGCATTTGTGACTTTAAAAAAATCTACATTTGTATAACAATGAAGACTGATTCCCCTCCAGTGACAACACTCCCCAGTGACATGGATTTAACACCTGTCACTTGCTTAAACCCACCACTGAGGGCAGGTATCCTTTCATAGAATAGATATCTATAGTTATTCATGACCCCATCATCTCATGTATGATTAAGCAAGTCCACATGCCTTTAAGCAAGTCCACTTACTACATCATTGCTACATACAGAAACATCTCAATGACATGGCAGTCTATCAAAATTTAGTATTAACTATTCAGTGTAACACAATTCTTACAGCTGATTCTAAATGCACATCCATTAATTAGAAAATATATACTGCAAACAACAAATATGAACAATAGCTCCTGGAGTTCTTCAATGAGAACTTTCTTGAAGAAATAGTGACAGTTGTTACTGGAGGCACACATCTACTCAACTTGTTTCTTACTGATATGGATCTAGAATCTTCCATGCCTACTGTTGCTCCATCATTGGTTAAAGCAGACAATAAAACCATAACATTCTGCTTATAAAACCAAACCCATGTCTGCTCAAATCTTACTGTCTTCAAAGACTTCCCCAAGGCATTCATCAATTATATGATGATGTAATGAGTTTGAAGTACTGTCTTTCCCACAAGCAGAATCTGGTAGATAAAACTGCAGCTTATTGCACTGATTTCTACTCCCACATACATTTTTGAAGGGGCAACTGCCCCCATCAATCACAAATACAATGCAAAGTTTGAAAAAAGCCCCTGTGGTTAATGCTGTAGTATCAACAAATCCACAACACGTGAAAAAAGGCTGGTTTTAAAAAATAAACTTACAACTACTCAGACTAAATGTGACCTCAAAAAAGATAAATAAAGAGCTTATGTAGAAGATCAAAGCCTGATAGGTAGAATGTGAATCAAACATTGCTGCTGCATGTAAGAACAATCACATGGCATTCTCTTCACCATGAATCACGCAAACAATTCACATCATTACAACAGATTTTGATCAAAGGGTACTGTACACTCCAGCCTTGGGGAAATTGCAACTAAATCAGCAGAGAGGTTTAACTCAAACATTTCTACTCCCCCACTTAGATTACTGCTTTATACCTTCCCCTCAGCACAACACAGTGTTAATACATCAAAACAAGTCATTGAAACCATCTCCAAAAATATGAATATTACCTTGATATGTCCAGGCAATATGCCTGGTTGCTCCTTGTTAGTATGAAAGACTACCTCATTGAGCCTATCATAAACCTTTTCAATCACAGCGACTCTACAGGTTATATAAGAAAACACTGGAGAACTAATGATGCACTTCCCCTCCAATAGGGTGACCTTGACATACTTTACTACTATCATTTGCAAAATAATAGAATTTGTAATCATGGACCTTATAAATAAGGATATTGGTAGCTTACAAGCTCTTGACCCAAACCAAAATGGTGTTGCAAATTGTAGAGCCTTTCTATTTAACCTGGTGAATTCCTTTCAGAAATTTGCATTGCCACTGGAATAAAATGTAAGCTTGAGCACGCTGTCTATCTGGAACTGGTCAAAGACTTTGATTCTTTTTTTCATTGTGACATCATGGAGAAATTACCACAGACGAATATAAATCCCTTCATATCTCTGATGCAGAGACAGAAGATATTGAGGGTTTTCGGTAACCTTTACTCTAAAGATTCATTATTAGTGATACCCCCTCCTCAGTAACTTAACTATAGACTAAAGCTACCTGCAAAGAAATACAGTATTGTATTCTTTAGGAAATAGAAATCACTCATGCACTTATCGTATACATGACCAGTAACTCAAAACAGATACTGTGATTATAAATTGGGGACCATTTTTGCCAGTGAAATCTCCTTTGACTACAATGTGCTGACTGCTATTTGGAAATCTTTTTGACTAGCCCAGTTTATTATTAAAAGAATATCCTCTATGTCAAAAGTAGTCATTGCACCCATATCATCCTCCCTCATCTGGCCCATACATAAATATCATGACACGTTTGACATTTGTGTATCCAGATGATTATATCATGAATGGTCGACATGTTAAATGATGAACACAAGAATATTGAAAAAAAACACATCAACCATTCATAGTATCAATAGCACTACACAATGACAGAGCAGTGCATCAAAAAGGAATCACATTTCCTTTTCTGATATGCTACCCATAACCCTATCACACAGTCAGCTCAAATTTGTTTGAATAATGATAGTGATAACACTTTTTTAAGGTAAGCTGCACATTAGCATTAGAGGCAGGAGCAGGGTTATGACTGCAAACTGAGGTGGTTATCAAGTACCATTCTGATACCCAAATTCTTCAGCAATAATTGGACCAAGAGACTATTTGATTCATCATTTATAGGCTTACCCTCAGTATCAAGAAATATAGCAAAATGTATTTTGTAAAATCTAGAATCACTTTACGTCTTATATAGAAAACGTTCTACTTAAGTATGATCCAATTATCAAAGACCTGGTCATCTGTATTGATTGCAAACTCTCCTTTGATCACCATGTCTATGTTGTGGCTAGAAAATTCTTATACTGTTCACAGCATATCCTTCATGGCATCTATTCAAGGCCCAAAGAAGTTATAATAGCACTTCATTCCTCTCTTATTAGACCCAATATTGAACATAATGTTCCATCAAAGTTTCTCCAGTAAAAAATTCAGGTCTTAGAATTCTTAGCCATGCTTATAGTCTAACAACCCTCCTGTCTACTCTGTCTTGTGTAAGCTCCAAAGAGATGATTTCTGCTTGACCTTCTATGCTATGAACAATCCTGTACCTCTTGAAATTATTAATCTAAACATAGCCAGTGGTAAAGCTAGTCTTGACAACTGAATGGAAGGCCATAAATTCATGCCTGGGGTATTCCTAATAGTAGTCTGTACAGTCAAAGGAAAGTCCATTGCTAAAAATGTACCACAATCTACAGTATTTATTTTGATGGAGGGGTCATGTATATGGTAGGTGGATGTCTAACATGTATACTCTGAATACTGAGGTGTGCCTTGACTAAGCTTCTCAATTACACTTCAGTCATAAGCTTATTAAGAATCCATGAAACTACTTTCTTCAGTCTTCAGGACTAGAAGTATTAGGTTCCAGTCAACTTGGGAGTAGAAATTTTCCCAACCTGGAATTTTACCTGTTTACACATAATGCTTTTTATTACAGCTCCTTCTAATGTGTCACTCAGAAGTGAAGTACAAGAACACACACATGCGCGTGCGCGCGCACACACACACACACACACACACACACACACACACACACACACACACACACACACACACACACACAGACATACTCAGAAGCACAAACACCTCACCTTACAAACCTTGATCACCCATATCCAGGGGAAGGAAGATGGAAACTTTAAAAAATATGGACACTGATCAGGCAGATATATAACAATAGTAGGAACATAACATTCATATCTGATGTGATCCCATCTACATTTAGGGCAGATTTACTAGTTGAACATCCTGTGTGATGTTATGATGGTTTGCTTTTTATGATTGTGGCATGGAGGAACTCCTTGACCTCACAATGACATGAAGCTTATAGTAATTTGCAAATGTATTCATGGAAGCCCAGCTTGCAGCTGCATAAATATTGTATATGGATACATTTATGAAAAAGTCCTGAGAATTGGTCACTGTCTTAATTGTATGTGCTGTGGGTGCAATAGTCAATTCTCTACCTTCCTTTAAATAGTAGAATTTAATTAACTTTGTAAGCCATAATGCCCTTAATAATTTTTGAACTCAATTTTGTGGAAGCTTAAGAAACAAAAACTTTACTGTATTTTTCTATTGACCTATTATTCCTTAAAATGTTTCAGTTCCCTATATACATCCATGGCATATTAAAAATATTTCACACTCATAGAATACTCAGAAAAGCATACTGGCAAATTGATGAACTCATTTAAATTAGTCCCTGTGGCTATATGAGGCAGTAAGGATATGTTAATATAAAAAAAAGACTCTATCCTAATGACAGACTATATAAGAATACTGATGCACAACACATGTAATTGTAAAATTATCCCAGAGAAGGTGGCTTCCACAAAAATAGTTTTACAGGACAGAAACTTTAAGTCCACTCTGGAAGACACTTCAGACAGGGGGTGGGGATGCTTTTCATTCACAACATTCAAGCCATAAGGAATGATAGCTTATCTGAAAGGAGGAAATGCTAAAAAAGCTGCCACTGGAAAGATTATACCCACTTTTAAAGACGCTATATGAGAATTAGAAAATGTCTGATTTAAATAGCTGCTTTGTGAACTTTGAAAGCAGAGGTTCTTTAAACCTGTGTTGAAAATATTGGACAGATATCTAAGATCAGTTGCTCAGAAGCTGCACCAGGATGCATAACCAGTGAAGTGGCCAATACAGCAAGTCAAGTACAGTTACTCCTTCAAGTATTTCTGTTACTGGATCTCTAAGCAAAAGTAAAACTTCGGATGACCTGGCTGTTCCTGACATAATACAATGTGTTTCAATTAATCATACACCTTCTATACTCCTTCAAATAGACCACCAGATATGCCGCTGTGTTGCACATCACATAAATTGTTTCAGACTATTGTCCTATACATCTGTATATATATATATATATATATATATATATATATATATATATATATATATATATATATATTTATATTTATATATACACACTATATTTTATTTGTAGTGGCTAGTTTCAATGGAATGTTGCCTCAGATATATAGGATACAGAATATTCAAGTCAAAATTACAATGATCTCCACAGCAATAATTTTAACAAAATACCAACAGAATGTAGGGCTGTGGCAGCAATAAATGGAATATTTGGAAGCACTACACAACTGCAGCTGCAGCAGTAACAATGAATGAAACTAATTGTTATAGCAATCAACTACGCATTGTGTTGCATGTTAACATATGTCTTCACATCCTTTAAATTATCTGTAAACTAAAATTCACTTTAATTTCAAACAATTCACATGAAAACAACATTTTAATCTATATCTATACTGCATTAATCATTCATTACAGAAACGTTCATACCTGATGTACCTGAAAATGTATATCTTTATATCCAACTGTTTCATAAAATGTATATAGCAGACAGTATTTTATTTTGTGTATATCTATACATGCTTTATTTTGTACTTTTAATACTTGTTATACATATGAAAACATTTCCCTGTGGTTCATTAACAACTTTGTAGGCATTGTATGAAGACTGCTCTATATATGCATGTTAGCGAGATGAGCAGCAGCCAGCAGTGGTCACTGAATATGCATGTTGCTCATTATGGATGCATGCTTATAAGCACATTTTTCTGGCCAGCAGAAGTGTTGGTGGTCAAGAAAAGTTGCAGGGAAGCTCGACCACACAATGTAAATAAAATGGCTTGCCCATAAGCAAATCAATTATGCAAGCATGTGCAGACAGCTTATACAAAGTAAGGGTAAGGTCAGTAAAACAATTAAGATGTAGGGGAAGTTCAAAGGGGATAATGTACATAGAAAATGGTATTAGTGCAGAAATATGTAAGGAGGGGAGTAAAAGGAGAAAATGTACTCATATAATGCAATCAAATGTGCTTATGTCACACAGAAACTTTTTAAATGTAAATACTTCTGTATTGATGTAATAATAATTAATCCTGTTCACAATTCTTGACCTATGCACATAAATAAAAACAGACATGCTAACAAACGATGTGAGAGGGACACAATACAACACTATAACAAAGGAGAGTAAATGTGATATTAATGACAATAACATTTTGAGTTGAGATAACAGCTTGCAAGACAATGAATATGTTGGGGGCTATTCACAAAAACTGTAGCTATTGAATATGATATGTATATAAAATAAATATATGTGTGATATCCAATTGTACTGCTGTATTTTACACTTTATCATGTATAAACAAGAAAAATTGACCCTACAGTTGTGGCGTCATGTACATTGGAAAGAGACATGTTCGTTTCCATTTGTTGTCATTTGGCAACCATAGAAAGGGGATATATTACCTTGAAATATGCATTAGACAAGCATGTGCTTATATTCATGTAAATCCTAAACATTAATATAACGCCACTCAAAATACATAAGTGGCAAATGAAAACACAGATCTGATGACATTTCATTAGTTCAATGTTTCTGTTTGTAAATGGAATGCATCTGCTACAAGAATATACTGCTCATGCTCATAAGAAATTACAGTGTACACTGATATAGCCACATGTAAACAACAAAACAAACACACACACACACACACACACACACACACACACACACACACACACACACACACACACACACACACGCAATAAAACTGTCCCAAAACAGGTCCAATCAAATTTTATAACTATCTTGCATCATGCCATACTGTAACAAATGTTATGTAAGCCCCCATGTCATATAAAGCTCTACAGTGTGAAAAACAGAATTGCAGTACTACATGAATGCTTGGGGAAAGACATGTAACACGGAGTATTATTATGTGGAAATCAAGTAATACCTGTGAGCAATGACATACTGAACATCTGCATGTTGCCAAACTCAAGCACATGCCTAGAAAAATATCAGTAAGCTGTTTGTACTGTTTGTGTCATGATGAGGAACAGGATTCTTATCAGAAGAGTGAACGCTTAAAATAGCGAACGCTCTTCTATCAAACTGAAAACAATGAAAGCTGACAATGTCGAAAGCATGGAACAGTGAATTTTTTCCCAGGGAAAAAAATTGCTAGATTGTTCTCAGGACTTTGCTGTTTTCTCCACTGTGGTGCGATCTCGGAGTTGGTATATTTAAGCTGGGGGAATGTGGGGGGCAAAGGCCACCACTTTATTTTGTTTGTACCTTTTATTTATTTTTTTGGGATCAACGATTTTTTTTCCCTGGGAAAAAATTCACTGATCTGTGCATTTGACATTGTCAGCTTTTGTGATTTTACATTTGACAGAAGAGCGTTCGCTATTTTAAGCATTCAATCTTCTGATATAGACCTTGAAGAACATCCTTGAAGGTCTTATAGTATTTTCCTAGTGTAATGGGTATGGATTCCCTACCTTGGAGGGTGATGTAACAACAGTGTGGCCCTCTGAATGTGCAATAAATGCTTTTTTTACTTAAGCACTCCTGTCTGACACAATTATCTGACAGACAGATGTTTTCAGGTTCAAACCCCATGCATATCATACTACACACACTGAAGACATCTGAATTGACTGTGTCTGTCACAGGAGAGAGCAGCGGAGCATGCCAGAAATAACTGAAATTGAATGCACAAATTAATTTTGATGATAATTTGCACATTATTAATTTGTCAGAATGATGGCAAGGAGATACCTATCTTAATGGTCACACAACTGTGAGCAGTCCAGTATTAATGCTTCTTGGATAAGGAAGCTTTTTTCCTTTGTTTTGTGAATACATTGTCCCAGAACTGAAACACACTCTATCTGTGTAGATATGCTATACAAGTCAGTATCCAATGCATGTGCCACAGGAGCACTCACACCTGGACATTACCAGAACCACCGTATCACTGCCATGAAATTACAAAATGTGCTCATATTTGTTCATCAGAAAGATGTGTATCAACCATTGATGCCACAGAAATAGGCATATTGGTTGTGTCATGGAGAACACCCTTTAAGGACTTACAGCACTCTCCTATTATAATGGGTGTGGATCCCCTAACTTGGAGAGTGAGGTCTTAAAAATGTGGCTTTCTGACTGTGCCATATCTGCTTTGTTTGCCTAAGTCACTCCCGTCTAACACAGTTATCTGACAGACAGATGTTACCAGATTCAACCCTCTGTCTATCACACAATACACACACAACAGAGCTGTGACAGCACTGGTTACAGGACTTAACAACGGAACCTATCACAAATAACTAAAATTAATGTGTGATGTAAGAGAGGGCATTTGATGATAATTTGTACAATATTATTTTTTTCAGAATGATGACAAGGAGGTAGCTATGTAAATGTGCACTATAAATGTATCTTGTCTAGGGAAGCTATTTCTGTTATTTTAAACTGTCCCAGAACTGAATAACAATATATCGGCATGGATATGAGTGGATATGCTATACAAGGCATTACTCAATGCATGTGCCACAGAAGCACTCTCACCACAACACTCTAAAGCAACTGATTTACTGTTGGAAAATTACAAAATGAGTTCATATTTCTTTGTCCAAAGTAAAAATTGATAATAATAACTGGCTGTACGATTGTTTGTGTAACATCAGTACATTGATATAATGCACCCCTTTGCTGGAATTGACAAGCAAGCTATGTAATTCAGTAGACCAACGGCATGTGTAGGAATCACATCTACTACAGTGGAAGTCTTAACATATTTGTGAGACTCCATCTATGGGAAGTTATTACATCATATGATCATGTTGAAAATAATTTTTATAAGATAAAAGGGATGGAGAGCCCTTCTCCCACTGTAATTGTACACATATTGACAGTTGTAGATGTCATTCATGTATGACAGCATAAGGATACATAATGCTTACTGGTAGTCAATGTGGGTTTTGAACACCTGACTATGGGATGACATATGTTCATAGGTTCATAGGTTCATAGATAAGTACTAGGCTATTGGCCCTAGGGCCTATAAAAGCCTAACCAAAAAGGTACCCTGGCTTTCACCACCCAATAAAATTATTTTCCTGTGCCCCTGTCGGGCAGAGCCACAGAGGTGATACCCAGGGTGAATTTATTTTATTTTTATTTTATTTATTTTACATTTGTTAATCGGGAGAGTCTGACTGGATACATGTCCATTTTCAGCAGAGGCCCCGGGAGAAAAGCTCAACATGTACAAAAAATGGCAATCAATATTCATGATTACATTGAAAATTTAAAATGTAAAACTTTGAAAAAGTGATTATAAATATACATGGTTACAATGACGTTTAGCATCCTTGTAGGTTTATAGTATGAAATATGTACCGAAATCATTGCATAGCACTGGAGTGTATAGAATGACATCTTACATAGATTGATGTCACGGATGACAACCAGGAGAAAAAGGTGGCTTGTTAAGAAGGGGAGTTATTAGAAATTAGATGTAGAATGGTTAAAAACATAGGTTCATAGGTTCATAGGGGGTACTAGGCTATCAGCCCTAGGGCCTATACAAGCCCAGCCAAAAAGGTACCCTGGCTTTTGCCACCCAAGAAAATTATTTTCCTGTGCCATCTTTATTGTCATGACAAGGTTTAGGTCTCTAGAGTGTGTAGCTTGGAGGGATTGGGATTTCTTTAAGTGGAGCATTTTCAACAGCTCTGGGTTTGACATGGCTTTGTATGTTAGGCAGAGATCACCTCTGAGTAGGTGATATGAGACGGAGTAAAGCGGGAGAGCTTTGAGATGGTCTGCATAGGGCATCTGTTTGAGGCTGGTTATCCTCTTTTTGAGGTATTTCTGCAGCCTTTCTAGTTGTTGTAGATGTTTTGTGCGGTACATACAGAAAGGGGTGTTGTACTCTATAATGGGTCTAATGAGTGATGAGTAAAGGGGAACAATAACCTAATTTTTTCTGGATGAAAAACGTTTTGTGATGAGGTGTGCCATGTAGAAGGATTTCCTGACTACTGTGGCAATGTGATTATCAAAGGAGAGACTACTGTCCACCTGTGTCCCAAGGTCTCTTATCACACATTCAGTGTTAATTATACTACTGCCTATGTTGTAGTTCATGGGTACAGAGTTTTTACCAAATGGGATGACAATGCACTTTTTGGCATTGAGCTTGAGGCCATGGCTTTGACACCAGGCATCTGTCTCAGTGAGGCCCTTTTGTAGGATGTCCACATCGTTAGGAGTTTTGATTATGGCTCCTAGTTTGCAGTCATCTGCAAACTTCGTTAGCCAAAGACCTTCTGTGTTAGCCTGTACTTCAGAGAAGTAGATACAAAAAGGAGAGGGCCCAGTACTGAACCCTGTGGTACTCCATTTGTCACTGGTCTGAAGTCAGATTTTTAGTCTGCTACTTTCACAGTGTGGGTTCTGTCAGTGAGCCAGTTGGCAACCCATCTTGTGACATAGGGATTTATACCTAGTTTAGTGAGTTTATCTATAATTCCAGAGTGGGGGATGGTATCAAAAGCCTTGGCAAGATCTAGATAGGCTGTGTGAACCACCTTACCCTCGTCTACGGCTTTGGTGACTGCTTCAAGGAAGTCTATCAGGTTTAGGAGACATGATCTGCCTTTTGCAAACCCAAACTGGGTGAGGCCAGAGTTTGGAGATGACCAATGTCTTTGTTTATAAGTTCCATAATGATACGTTTCATGGCCTTGCAGACCAGGCTCATCAGGCTAATGGGGCGGTAGTTCCCAGGGTCCATGGTGGCTCCCCCTTTGTGGGCACAAAGTCTGAGGTGAGGCTAAGATTAAACATGGTACTTAGGTGGGGTGCCAGTTCATTCTGTAGTTCATGTAGAACGCAGCCTGGGATGTTGTCTGGGCCCATGGATGCTGTGTTCTTGGCATTGGAGAGTGTGTTTTTTACCTGAGCAGCTGTGATTACAGGAACTTTGCATTCTTCCGGTGTAGAGATGGGCCCTTTAGGGGGTGAAATGGGGGTAAAGTTAGCACTGAACCTATCTGCTAGGATGTTGGCAATATCAGTTGGGTCTGTATATTTAGTGCCATTGTGCTGTAACTCAGAGCAGATCCGAGTGTTGACATTGAGATTCTTGACATAACTATAGAATGCTTTGTGGTTGTCTTTAGAATCAGTGGTGATTTTGTTTTTGTAACTAGCTTTGGAGGATTTTATGAGGGATCGCAGCTTCTTAATGAGGCTGACCAGAAAGCTCCTCCACTCATGGGATTTTACTCTCTTTTGCAACAGTTTCTTCCTTCTGTTGTACAGTTTGTTTATGGCAGGGGACCACCAGATTGGCTTCCTTTTTTTGGAGGACAGTGTCTTGGTTCTATTAGCGATAGCACGATCCATGCACTCGTGTAAGTGCTTATAAAGTGCAATTGTTTAGGATTCAGTAGTTGTAACTGTATTGTCCATCTGCATGAGTGTCATGAAGTTCACCACTTCTGTCTTAAGAAGCATGAAGTTGGCTTTGGAGAATTTTTTTACTGTGGTTTCCTTAATGGGGGGGGTGGAGGAGGATGTGGATATCTAGGGTGATTAGCTTATGGTCAGATCGGACCAATGAGGCATTGACTTCAGGTGTGGAACACCGGTCACTCATGTTGATAATGACTAGATGTAGGATATTATTGCCCCTGGTGGGGTGTGGATAAGTTAATCCAGGGCATTGGAGTTTATGAATTCCAGAAAGCGTTGAGCGAAGGAGTTGGTAAATGAGTAGTTCTCCCAGTTAATGGTGGGGTAGTTGAAATTGCCCATTATTAGGGTGCTTGGTTGAACCCTAATATTTTCCAGTACATCAAGAAAAGAGGAGTGGGAATCCTGGGGCATCGTGGGAGATCTGTAGCAAGCTAGAATTTGGATTGCAGTTTTGCCCAGAGTTAGTTGCACTTGGATAACCTCGGATGCATTATGCTGAGCAACTAGCCTGGAGGTGTGGATATCCTTAATGAATATGGACACACATCCACCTTTGGTGTTCCGATCCAGGTTACATGGACGAAAAGTGTGGTATGAGTTATAGCCTGGTAGTGCATGTGTGCTCTCTGGAGCCTTGAACCAGGTCTCAGTCACTGCACAGATATCGATGTTCTCCATTTTAAGGAGTGCCTTGAGTGAGTGCATTTTGAGATTTAGACTTCTAGCATTGAGTAGCATCACACTCAGTTTTTGCTTGCCTGTTCCTGTTAAGGTGGTGAATTTGTCATTTGAACATTGCCTTAAAATGGCACTATAGGGGCGACAAGAACCGTAGCCAGTATCTGGAATCCCAGGGTTGACATGTGCAGGCCATCTCTGGCAAAGCAACGTGGTCTGTCAGCCATGTCATCCTAGGCAGACAGATACTGGATCCCTTTAGAATTGCACCAGAAGCTTAGCCAATTGTTGAAGTCAATCATTTTTTTCCTTGTACTGGGGTATCATTCTGGGTGATGGCAGAATGCTACTCAGGGATAGGGTCATACCTGCCTGGGCTACAAGATTGGAGAGCTCTTCCATGTCTTTTTTCATGTAGTCTGGGGAGGTACATCTGAGGTCATTCACACCAACATGGACAATGACAAAGTCATATTTGTACTTGTTTTGGAGTGACCTGAGTGCGTGGGTTATTTTGCGGATCCTGGCACCCAACAGGCAGCTGACAGTAACCTTCTCCTTGTTTAGCCTGTTGAGTGGGAAATCAGTGTGCCTGACTATAGAGTCACCTATGACTAGTGTGTTGGGTACGTTGTTTTGCCTTATTGGCTGTGATTGAGTGGCACACTGAGTCTGCGGGCTATGTGTCATTTGGGTTGTGTTAGGGGGGTGGAGGTTGCTTGCATTTCTGCTTTATAGGTCTCTGTTGCTTGAGCAGACTATTATTGAGAGCCTCCGCAAATGTTTTTGTGTTTCTATGTGTGGATTTGGGTGGTGTAGATGTAGTGAGACTATGTGATGAGTGTGGTGTGGTGCAAGTGTTTACCTTCTCCTCTTGACTGTCAAGTTCAGTCTTGGTTGGAGAGAGCTTTGCATCCAGTTTGGCTAGATAAGTGTATCTCTCACAGGCTGTAGTGTTAGGTGGTAGAAGTAGAGCGTTGTCTGTGTTCATGAGGCAATTTCTACATTTCCCCAAGATGCCCAGATTCATCACATAGACAGGAGAGAACACTGGGAGCTGACCCTTGGACATGCCTGAATAAAACCTATTTTCCACTAAATATGTGAGGAAAGTGAGTACAAGAGCTGTTTTTCTCTAAGCAAGTGAGGAAAGTAAGTACCAAAACTGTTTTCCTCTAGGTAATGAGGAAGGTGAGTGTTGTAGTAATTAGTAGCTTATTTATTGCTTACAACAAGTTCTGAATGCATGCTGATCATGAATAAGCAAATTCAAGTGCTAAAACTAAGAATCTGTATCTGGACTAAACTAGTTACAGGAAAGGGGGGAAACAAGTGCAAATGAGGGCTTTTAAATCAGAAAGTTGAGAGAGATGTAAAAACTGCCCAAACGGCCAATAACTACAATTTCTGGGCCAAAACCACTCCTTATGTCGTAGATAGGTTACCTAGTGCTTACCACTCCCACTGATAAGCTAGAAGGCTTACATACAGTCCTTGATTCAGCAAATCTGAATCTGGACTACACTAGTAACAGGAAAGGTAGGAAACAGGCTTAGATTTTTTTTTTATATAGAAAAGTAGCTAAAACAGCAGTAAAAAGAATTCAAATACAGTGCAAGCTAGCACACTTGATTATGTAGCAATGTTAGACCAAACAGTTTAAAAAATGCAATTAAATTAAAAATTACTAAAAACAAGTGCAGAAAGAGTCTATTAGGTAGAATGAGGTAAAGAGATGGGACTGGGGGGAGTGTACCAGCTCAAATCTACAGTGGGGGTGGGCAACTGCAAAAGCCTCCAAATTTAAACAACAAGACAGGTATAGAGAGGGTGGATAGGGGAAAAAAACACTGTCAGCAGAGATCTGAAAAACTATACAGTGAAGCAAAAATAACAGTGCACAACTCTAAAGTCAGCCAGCAATGATATAAAATTAGTCAAGCAACAATTAACAGTATACAACTCTGAAGTGCCAGAAAAATATACTTAGCTCTGTATATCTCCAGATAGTTTGAAGAGCAGTCTGTCAGGACACATGAAGGCTCCAGCAATGAAGGCTCCAGCCTTAGAATGACTAGGATAACAGGTTATTATAGAAGAGTTAAGAACATAGCGTTAGAATGGTTAGGATAGCAAGTTAACATCCTTATAATATTGTTCTAAAGGTTGTTGAGAAGTGTTTATAGTCTGGGTAGGTTAGGTTTAGATAATATTGTTCTAAAGGTTGTTGAGAAGTGTATATAGTCTCGGTAGGTTAGGTATAGAAAGTTTATTCATATAGGTTAAGGAAGTTATTTTTATTGTGTATTTTACCAACTTGAGTTGTATTTATATTGGGTTAGTCTGGGTTAAGACATGGACAGAGCCAATGCCTGTTTAGGTGTATCTTTAGGGATATTTTGAATTGGGGTAAGGAGGCTATAGTGCTAAGATCTGGGAGGAGCAAGTTCCATTTTTTCTAGCACAGTTGGAGAATAATGATTCTCTGGCTGAGTTGTTGGCTTTGGCAGATTGTACTTGCATTTTGTTGGATGAGCGGAGGGATGCTATTTCCCATCCGATCATCAAGATTTTTCTTGAAGAGTGCTAAAGAGGAACTTTGTTTGAGATAGATAGGTAGTTTGTTCCAGAGTATGGGACATCTCTGGGACAGGAATCTATCCCTCCAGCATGCTTTGTTTATTGTGGTGAGAAGGTTTAGGTCCCTAAAGCATATAGCTTGGAGTGATTGGGATTTCATTAAGTGGAGCATGTCCAACAGCTCAGGATTTGACATAGCTTTGTATGTTAGGCAGAGATCGCCTCTAAGTAGGTGATATGCGACAGAGGAAAGCTGGAGTTTTTTGAGACAGTCTGCATAGGGCATCTGTTTGAGGCTGGTAATCCTCTTTGTGAGGTATTTCTGCAGCCTTTCCAGTTGCTGTAGATATCTTGTGTGGTACATACCAAAAGGGGAGTTGTACTCTATAATGGGTCTAATGAGTGACGAGTAAAGGGGAACAATGACCTCTTTTTTCCTGGATGAGAAACATTTTGTGATGAGGTAGAAGGATTTCCTGACTACTGTGGCAATGTCTTTATCAAAGGAGAGGCTACTGTCCACCTGTGTCCCAAGGTCTCTTTTCACATTTTCAGTGTTAAGTAGACTACCACCTATGTGGTAGCTCATGGGTATAGAGTTTTTACCAAAGGGGATGACAATGCACTTTTTGGCATTGAGCTTGAGGCCATGGCTTTGACATCAGGCATCTGTCACAGTGAGGCCCTTTTATAGGATGTCCACATTGTTAGGAGTTTCAATTACTACTTCAGAGAAGTAGATACCAAACAGGAGAGGACCCAGGACTGAACCCTGTAGTACTTCACTTGTCACTGGTCTGAAGTCGGATTTGGAGTCTGCTACTTTCACAGTGTGGGTTCTGTCAGTGAGCTAGTTGGTAACCCATCATGTGACATAGGGATTTATACCTAGTTTAGTGAGTTTATCTATAGTTCCAGAGTGGAAGAAATTAAGCCACTCATATTCCTTGTAGCAATGACATGATTTCATGGCTTCAAATACCCAAATATCTCATAAATTTATTACTAGGAGCCATAATTGTGAAGAATGAATGTGCCATAGTGCAATTATTGGTAAAAGTATGAGATATTTGGGTATTTAAAAGCCATGAAATCCTGTCATTGCTACAAGGATATGAGTGGCTTAATTTCTTAAAAAAACTGTTGTCATGTACTTATTAATCATACAACATTGCCTGTTGGTAGATATACCTAAATGCATGTGTTGCACAAGGCAGCCATCACTGTGATGAGAGAGTGGCAGTCATACATAATGCATGGATAATCACAGATTGAAACACATGCCTTACCTTGGCAACAGCATACAGATCATTGTTTCATTTCCTCATGCCACAAGAAAAGCTTTAGTAGTTCTCTTAGGAAATCATCATTATCAAATAAATAATCTGTGTGTGAAAATAGGACAGAAATTCTTTTAATAGGAATCCCCAGCTATACATGTTCACAACAGATTACAGGGTGACAACCTTGATAGCTATTTGTACATTCAAAGTCATAGTGACACAAGTAAGTCTAAGGAGTAATGGCTGGATTTGAACTGACTACTTAAGATCACAAGACACAAATCATTGCCTTAGTTACACATGCCATATGTCATGTTGGTTTACAAGAGTGACAGTGCAGATTTGAAGGGATGACATCACCATTGTTGAATACTGTGAAATTCTTCTAAAAGGGAAAGAAGGTGGTTGAAGAGTTTAGTAACAATACACAGCTACATATCTTGCATGTATTAGAAGACTTTTGTACACAGCACAAGAGGCAAACACACACTCACAGTAGTCTATCACTGCTGGATTCAAACCACCTACCTATTTAGTTACGCAGTCTAGCGAATTCAGTATCAACATCCAGGATCACAGGATAAATCATGCTACACCTGTGATGTAGCTCATTTTTGAAAGCATGATGTAATCACTGCATTTCCTAAACTGAGAATTGTCTGGGATTAACAGAAATTTATAGGGTAACATAAAAAATAATACTAAAACACCAGATAAAGCAACCAATGACAAAAAAATATTACGAGCTTAAAAAAAAGATGGTGGCACATAGCAGAAATGTTTATTAATAAGAAAGTAAGTGCTTTCGCGGACAACCCCTGCTTCTTCAGACTAACAATAAATTAAATTTACATAGCATTTAAAAAACTCACTAATCATAAAACAACCAATGAAAAACAAGACATCAACCACTGAAATGAAGCATTAAAGTGCTAGTACACTATAAAAGCACTCAAGGTTGTAATGTATGATGAAGCATAACAAAAATCATTAAAAATTTTTCTTCATTATTACATCAAATTTACCTAAAATATACATACATGTTATATACACACTCATACACACACACACATACACACACACATATATATATATATATATATATATATATATATATATATATATATATATATATATATATATATATATATATATATATATATATATTTATATATATATATATACACACACATATTTACGTATATAAGAAAAGTACAAATGTAATGTAAAACACATTGGAATTTAGAAAACATATAAAAAATGTGTACATATAAAAAATATATATGTATACATATATCAAACAAACGATTAAACACATATAAAATTTTTTTTATGTATACATATAAATAAGAACATATTCAAAAACTTGCATTGGCAGAGGACATTATAAAACATAAATTATAAAAAATAATATATCTATTCCATTCACATTTAAAAAGGGGTCAGAGTTTTAATACTCTAGCTTTTAAAAATAGCTTCAGTGATACTTTATTATTAAGACCAGGTGGTCTGTCAGCTTGAAGCTTCATTATCCATTCATGTTCTATCGCTTCCATTTAACTATTTAGGTTACCCCTTTCTTATTCATATGGACTAACTGTAATACAAAGAATTTAAACCTATGTCCTGTGCCTTCAGTATTGACGTGCATAGCAAGCACACTGCTCTCCTTAGCATTCCTTATGTCCCTCATATGTTCCAATATTCTATCTTTAAAGGCACAATTTGTCTTTCCTATATAGAAGGCATATCAGATCACACAAAAACTAAAATACGCCACATTCTTCATCTGACAATCGGCATAGAAATTTGTTTCAATCTTAAACCCCTTATGTGGATGTATAAACTGCCCTCCTACATGTATATGGGAACATGCCATACACCTCCTACAAATATATGTTTCTGATCTATCAGATTGATTATGCTGATGTATCTCTGTAGACTTATAGCAGAGTTGCCTTTTTAGAGACCTATTATTTTTAAATGTAAAATGTGGTACATCTCATATCACTCCATTAAGTTCTTTAACACTAGATAGGATATCCCAGTTATTTTTTATAACATCACATACTAAATTTATATCACTGGCATATGTAAGTGGCATCCTTAATATATCAGCATTCATATTACCCTCAGAATATATATTCATATCATTACTATTATAGGGTCCTATTTGTGTCATTTCTATATTGCCATAGTAAAGTTTACATCTATCACCTCTCTTTTTCCATGCTAGCTCTATCTGTCTGTCTATATTACATTCTTTATATCCTCTTGTCATAAACTCTTGTTTAAGGAGAGATAGTGCTATATGCAGGGCAGTATCCTCATTATGCAAGTGCATGATATGAAAAATCTGTCCTTTCAGAACATTTACTTTAGTATGTTTTGGATGCATACTACCATTGTGAAGCACAGTATTTTTCCTAACTGGTTTCCTATAAAGTTCAGTGGAGACATGATGAAATATATCTCTGCTCACCTTAACATCTAAGAACTCAATTTCTCTGTCTGAGTACTTATAGGTAAATTTGAGGAATGTTGTAACGTTGTTAATATATGCAAAAAACTCCTTTAGGCATTCCTCTGTATCATGCCATAAAAGGAAAATATCATCTGCAACACATTTATACCAGACAATGGAATCAGCAAACTCATTGTTGTTAACAACATAGTTTCCCATTGTACCAAAGATAGGTTGGCGTAGCTATTTGCACATGCAGTGCCCATAGCCATGCCAACCTTCTGTATGTAGTGCTCATCTCCAAATATATAATATTGGAACACATGAGGAATGCTAAGGAGAGCAGTGCGCTTGCTATGCATGTCAAGACTGAAGGCACAAGACATAGGTTTAAATTCTTTGTATTACAGTTAGTCCATATGAATAAGAGAGGAGGTAACCTAAATAGTCGAACAGAAGCAATAGAACAAGAATGGATAATGAAGCTTCAAGCTGATAGACCACCTGGTCTTAATAATAAAGTATCACTGAAGCCATTTTTAAAAGCTAGGGTATTAAAACACTGACCCCTTTTTTAATGTGAATGGAATAGATATATTATTTTTTATAATTTATGTTTCATAGTGTCCTCTGCCAAATGCAATTTTTTGGAAATGTTCTTATTTATATGTATACATAAATGTTTTTTTTATATGTGTTTAATAGTTAGTTTGATATATGTATACATATATATTTTTTATATGTACACATTTTTTATACGCTTTTCTATATTCCAATGTGTTTTATATTACATTTGTACTTTTCTTATATATGTATATATGTGTGTATGTAGATATATATATATATATATATATATATATATATATATATATATGTGTGTGTGTGTGTATATATATATATATATATATATATATATATATATATATATGTGTGTGTGTGTGTGTGTGTGTGTGTGTGTGTGTATGTGTGTGTGTGTATGAGTGTGTATATAACATGTATGTATATTCTAGGTAAAGTTGATGTAATAATGAAGAAAAATTTTTAATAATTTTTTATGCTTCACCAGGCATTACAACTGTGAGGGATTTTATATTGTACTAGCACTTTAATGTTTTGTTTCAGTGGTTGATGTCTTGTTTTTCATTGGTTGTTTTATGATTAGTTTGTTTTTTTGAATGCTATGTGAATTTAATTTATTGTTAGTCTGAAGAAGCAGGGGTTGTCCACAAAAGTGCTTACTTTCTGTGTTTCTTATTAATAAACATTTTTGCTGCGTGCCACCAACATATTTTTTTTTTTGTAAATTTAGAGGGTAACCCTATGCCAGTGACAATATGTCTCCTAATTGGAAGTTTACATTTGGTGTGTTGTCTTGGAACCAATTGAACATGACAGTGCGCAGTCACACTATTTAAGCAATGTTGAATTTGAACCCCCTGCCTATTTAGTTGCACAATCTACAGAATGCAGTATTAAGTGCAAGTGCCACAGGAGAAGTCTAACTTTTCTTCTGAGAAGTAGGTTTATGAAAGGAGGATCTCATCGGTGTCTTACAGGGAAGATATCTGTGGTAAAAGTGGGATAAGTGGATGGAGTGTCCTCTATGAGTTTAAATTTTTCACCCACTGGAAATGGATACAGCATGTCTGTTGAGGAAGCTATACATACCTAACATTTAAGCCACACACCCACACGCAAGTTCATTACTGTGAGATATGAAGGTCCTACCTATATAGTTACACAATATAAAGAACAAAGTAATGATTGCAAGTGCCACCGGAGAAGTCTGACTTTTAGAACTAGAGAGTGCACTAATAAAAGAATGACCTCATAATTGAGTTGCAGATAGAATGTTTGTGTTAAAAGCGCACTAACGTACAGAAAGAACTGTGTCCAAATATCTCCTGAGTGGAAATGGATACAGCATATCTGTTACTGAAGCTTTACTTACCTGACACTAGCAGCACACACAACAATGTTCACCATTGTCAGATTCAAACCACCTACTTAACTAGTTTCACATTCTAGAATACACAGCATGAACTGCAAGCACCATAGTAGGTCTGACTGTTATGAGGAGAGAGTTCATGTTTGACATGATTACTTCACCAGTGTGCTGCAGAGAAGATGCTTGTGTTGCAAGTGGAAAAATTGCAGAGGGAGCTCTGTCCAAAGATTAGGTTATCTCCTGAGAGGAAACTGATACAGCATATATGTTTTGAAGCTTTACTTATCTGATACAAGCACCACACTCACATGCACACACACACACACACACACACACACACACACACACACACACACACACACACACACACACACACACATTTCTAAGTATTTATACATCACTGTTTAGAAAATCAGCTATTGTGCATCGGAGGCTTTGGAACATATGCATGTGTCTGAACAGGGCATTGTAAAATCACTATGCTTGTCCCATGTAATTAATAATAATATCTATATACTGTCATTCATGACTAACATATCTATTTCACAGTACGGAGTATCTAAGATAATCACAAATGTAAAACAGTGGATTGTCAAGCAAGCATTCATGATAGTTCATAACAGGATTATTCCATGCAAATAGTAACCATTGTGACACTATTAATCACCTTGGCTCATGCTTGTACAATGTGCATTGACAATACAAAACAGGCACATCCTAAATAAGATAGTGTACATCTAAATAACAGCGATGGATTATGTGTGAAAAGTTTATGCACACCATAGTAAGAAAGTTCCATGTGTAACTATTGGAGTACAGACATCCATTAACAGAGCAAATTTATTGAGTCAACATCACTCTGAAATCCAAATACCTTAGTTTCAGCCTTCCATTAACACATACAGAGATGTTACACCTTACTCATATGATGCTTTGGTGTAATTTTTTTTACTCTCTCCATGAAGTGCGACACTGGCGAGCTCATTTGCATGGCTGATGGCAAAGTATTAGAGTATGAGTAATCATGCATTGAGGTGTTCAGCATATATAATGAGAATTAGCAGTGATGTATGATGTTCCATACTGACATTCCCACAAATAAGCAGCACACACATACAACAATGACTGAATCTGATGGAATATGAAACAGATACGTGTTGTGGTCATGTTTCAGGTGTTGTGTTTCAGACATTTGTTAAGACAGTTGCAGTTCTCCAATTCTTATATGTATGATACGGGCTAATTATGGAATGTATGAGGGAACAACCATTGCATGGTTGATTTCCACACATATTTGTTTTGTTTTATTATTTAGCTTTTCTTCATAATTATTCAGGAAAGTAAGCACATGATGATGTTCCCAATAGGGAACAAGCACATGAATACAGCAGCAGGCTAACAGTGTCTTAATAAAATGTGTATCTGACACTCACACACAAAGGAGTCATACAAAAGATTCAAGAACACTTTGACATATTTATGGATTCAAACCTTGAGAGTATTCCAAAACAAACCATACAGACCTGAGTATTAACTAACCACACCACATAGGAACTTGTTTTTTTGAAAAAAAAAGATTAAAAAAGATATAACAGGAAAGAAAAATGCTTGAACAAGAAAAACTGACAAAAGCTTCAAATGCAAATATCAGATCAATGGGAAAAAACTAGCAATGTTTGAAAGATATTAGAAAAAACATGGACATGGCAAAGTAAAATAGATTTGATATGGTGCGATCTGTATGCAAAGGATAAAGCCAAACTGATGAATTAAAAAATAAATAACTACTGCAAAGATATTTTAATGAGAAATACAGGCATAAATACCCAAATATGGAACATTTCAAAATACAAAAAATAAGATCACAAAGGAGGAGCACAGAACAGAAGGTTAGTAAAGCAGAAGTTAAACAAATAGAAGCTGAAGTTATGGAATACCTGCATAGTGAAGGGTTTAGTGTAGAAAGTCTAACACAGGTTATGTTACAGCATGATGGAACAATGAGACCCCACATTAAGGAGAAAAAGGTGGAGTGAGAGACATCTGGTGAAACAAGGGAAAGAAAGAAGAAATTTAATATGCTGCAATATTTATGCAAAGGAGAAAGCCAAACTAATTCAATACAAAAAAGCAGCAACAAAAATATTTGAAAACAAATAAAGGCAAAGGCATCCAGGTATGGGAAAATTCAGAATACAAAAATAAGAAAATAAAGAAGCAAAGAAGAAAAGAGGATTAGTAATGGAGAAGTTAAAGCGATACAAACTGAAGCTCTGCAAAGTGAAGGATTTAAGGTAGAGAATCCAGCTTAGGTAACGTCACAGCCTGGTGGAACAATGAGTCCATTAATTAAGGAGAAACAGGTGAAATACCAAGCATCTGATCACCTTTTACATGAACATGCTCTGGCACCTTCAGTAGGAAACCAGTACAAAAGTTAAGCTGGAGCAGCACATCAAGAGAAGGAGCAGGAAACAGCAGCAGCTCTGATGCAGCTGATACTGCAGTGTGATAAGCCAGTGAGTTCCCATAGGAAAAAGCAATAGATGACACAGGATGGTGCTGAAAATAATGTCACAGAAAGATATTCTGGCATGTTTTCTAGAATTCTGTCAGGAAGCAGGGAATAAAGAATGTGCCCTCATTTTAGAAGAAAATCATCTAAGGGAAGAGTTGTTTGGTTTAATACAGATGGACAGACATATTAAGATCAGTGAAATAAATAGATTACAGAAATTCAGTAAGAGTCAATGTGTCCAAACAAGCCAAGGAACAGTTATGCAGTGTTAAGTGTGCAGAGTATCCCCCAATCCAAGGTAGACACAAGTACTATTGTGGCTTTTCATCTGTCCTTGATTTTGCAGAATGTTTTGGTTTTCTGTCATATTTTTATACTGCTGATTTATGCTTCTTCTTATTCAAAACATGCATGTTGTTGCAGTACCTGTTGCTCTGTGTTTAAGTAGCAATGCTTTAATGACCATCAGGTAAGCTTGTCTGAGACTGTAAGAAGCAAGTCAGCTTTAATAAGCATACTGTTAAAGAATTACTAACATTGAATGCCTTTTTGTTGTTGTCATGCAGAGAATATTTACATAACTAGATAGCGTATAAGCCTTGGGTATTGAAATGCATATGACAGTATTTGGAATAAAGGACAGGATTACAGTATTTTGAGAAGCTCATTACATTTGTTGGAGACTTGCAGTCATCTTTGCAAGCTTTCCCCGTAAACGAAACAGAATGCCAATCTATCATGTGTGGTCCATAACCTTTGTAGTAATCCTTTAAGCAATTCATCTTGAGTTTGTTTCATGTTTGCTGTTAATTTTTTACTTTGATCATGTTTTCCCCATGAAATAAGTAGAAGTTGTTGTCAGGCAGCAGGTCTTTTTTGGATAAGAAACATTTTTACAAGTGGGGGTATCACAGAGATTGCTACTTTCAGCATGTTACTTGGTACTTTTATAAAGCAGAATATAAATTATAATTGGAACTGCATTGCAAGGAGAAGTGGTTTGAGTTGAGTGCTGTTTGTTTTTTTATACTTGATTTTGACTGGCATTCCAGTAATGCATTTAAAAAGTAATTTATGTTTTCATGCTTCACAACCTTTTTGTTTCTATCTAGATATTAATTAAGCTGTCATGTAGCCAATGCAATGAAATATTTTTTTTCTTCTACACTTAATTTTGTCTTGATTGGACTCTCATAATGACAGTTTGGCACCCAGGGCAGCGTATTTAATTAAAGTCCCAGTTGTCACATTTTTTTAGCATTGCCCCACCTCTTTTGAACTGGCCACAACCCTTCCCATTGGCCACATCCAGTCAACTGTCTCCTGCAGTCTCCCCTTTGATTTGAAGCCACCAGCTGCCACTGAGTAAGACCCAAAGTGTTAGACGTCTGATAAAAGAGATGAAAACAGTAATTAAGACTATTAACATAAATTCATGTGATTTAACTAAAGTAAATGAGATATATTACTGTACAGCTAAATTATTAACAGATGGAAGTCTTAGGGCAAAATCACATAGCAATAAGGGAAAGGAAGTGAAGAAATCAAATGCCATCACGTAAACATAGAACAGAGAATAGTGTAAAGCAAATAAGTCAAGAATTGTCACTCCTAGAAGGTACAGAAGAGGGAACAGATCAACAAAAATACTTAGAAAGATAGACATGACAAAATCAATGCACAGTATCGGGACACACTAGGATTTATCATACACTATTAAAATAATAAACTAAAGGCATCAACACAGACAGAAAAAACATAGAAGATATGCAGATACATAATAAAGGAGCAAAATAAGCAATTCATTTATGACCCAAAAACATTTTGTAGAGGACTGTGAAACAAATCAAAAGGAATAGAGATGCGACCAAAGAAGAAATAGACATATTTTGGAGAAATATCTATAAAGACCCAGTGCAGCATAACAAAGATGCTGAATGGATAGAAAAAGTAAAAGAAACAGTAAGAAGTTCAAATTTATGGAATATGATTTGGGATGATGCAATGGCCAGAGAAACTGAAACATAATCAAGAAAATCTCCTAACTGTAAAACCCAAGCCCCAGATGCATTACTCATCTTCTGGTTATAAGTGATAACATCTTTACATGAAGATTTCGCCCTGAGTGAGAACTACTTGTATGAGCATCTTGAACAGACACCAACCTGGTTAATAACAGCAAAAAATTATACTCGTCCTTAAGAGTGAACCTGCTAGTAATCCTAAAAATATAGAAACGATTGTACCTTCCAATTATGTTATAAACTATACACTGGAATTGATACTGACAGAGTTTATAGTCATTTAGAGGAAAACTCAGTTGTGGCAATAGAAAAAATGGTTAACAAAATAAAGTCATCTAGAGCAAAGGATCATTTGTTGTGAAATAAAGTCATAATGGAAAATTGTTTAAAGGTGAAGAACCTAACTATGACATGAATAGACTATAAAAAACATTCAATAGCATACCACATTCATGGATAAAGGACTGTTTATAGATGTAAAATATGCATCCTACAATGATCAATTATATTACAGTTACCATAAAACAGTGACAAATCACTATGCAGCTAAGCCATGGTAAAGGACTAATTAATATCCCAGAGATAAAAATACAAAGGGGATATTCCTGGGTGACATCTGCTCTTTTTTCTTGCCCTTAATCCAAACTTTCTACTTAACAGATTTGGTCATGGTTACAATTTGGTTCCCAGAAAACAACCAAGAGTATAGACCTCTCATCTTCTTTTTGCAGATGATTTAAAACTGCATAGTTCATTAAATGAGGAGCTGAAAGCACAACTGCAAGTGGTTAAAACTTCCTCAGATTATATAAGAATGGCATTTGGTCTTGATAAGTGTGCAAAAACAACATTTCAAGTAGGAAAGTTGAAAATATCAGTCTGGGACAGGAATGCGATATAAAGGAATTTGAGTAGGAAAGAGTGCATAAATATTTGGGAATTGATGAAAGATTGGCAATAAAACAAACAAATGTGAACAAGACTCAGTAAAGAATATTTTAAAAGACTAGAATTAATAACGAGAGCAGCACTGACATTTAAGAACAATGTCCAAGCTATAAAACCATTTGTTCTTCCTGTTCTTGCTTACAGTTTTGGGGTGACTGATTGGCCTCAAAGGGTATTGGATCAGTTGGACAGGAAAAGAAGAAAAATCTGTCACATATCAGATGATATGTAAAAGTCAGTGTACACCAAGATTATATATTCCTTGTTCTGAAGGAGGTGTGATCCTCCTTGAAATTGATTACATGTATAGATCTGCAATCGTAGGACTGCGTACGTATCTACTGACTTCACCAGAGCCAAACATAGAGAAAGTTTTAAAACATGAGGAGAAGAAGTCTAAGATGACTTCCCTGCTCATTTAGCAGAAACATATTGGTGTCAAGCTGGATTGGAAAACAAACCACAACTAGGAAAAAATCAGGCAGTAACTGAATGTGCCAAAAAAGCAAAAGAAAGAATACAAGAATGATCAGCTGTAAAGGCAAGAAATGTGGATAGGCATAAATATATTTGCAAGAACAGAAAACTCCAGGAACAACCTAATGTTGAACCTAATCTGAGGCAGGTATGATTAAGGACAGGTGATTTTAAACCAAAAGATAAACTGTTAATATCAGGGCCATGGATAGTGGATTACTTAAATGTTGGTTTACAAAGTCAGTTGAGCAAGTAGGAGAAACAGTCAAATGCGTGTTCTGTAAAATGGAACTGAAAATTGCTGCCCATCTTGTTGCTGGGCGTTATACACTAATAGCAGAAGCATATACTGAAAGGCATAATAATGTGACAAGACTGTTGCACTGGGGATTGTGCCAACATTAAAATATTGAAGTAGCTGAACAGCATTGGAAACATGAGCCACAAAGCATAACAGAGAATATGAAGTTTATATAACATGGGATCACCCATTATCAACAGTTCCAAAAATAGATGTGAAAAAAACAGGTATATTAGTCCATGAAAAGAAGAAAACAGTAGAACTGATCACATACATTGCTACACCCAGTGATTACAGTGTCTTATATACAGAAAGATGCAAAATAATAAATTGCCAGAATCTGCAGGCAGAAATGAGGACAATGTGGAAGAAGGATACCCAGATGGTTCTAATAGTAGCAGGATCAATGGGTCTCATAAAAAAGAATTTACAGTCATATTTAGATATTCTTCTGATACATCTAACTCCACATGAATTACAGAAACAGTCAGTTCTGGTCACATTATGGATGCTGTGTAGAGCACTTTTGGCTAATATCAGAGATCAAAACAATACTAACTTCATAAATTTTAAACATACTTTGACTTAAAATGAGGTCCATTCCTGTCATAGTACAAAGAACCCAAAAGACTTGGAGAAATTAAAGTGAAGAACACCTACTTCATAAAGTCCAAAGCTGACATCAGATTGAAATAAAGTAGAATGGATGTATTCGTCTTCATTGCACTAATTACAATTGTAAAATCCATTAATGTGCACGTTACATCCAGTATCATAATAAATATGATAAAGTAAAAAGTGATGATACAGAAGTGGAAACAGACAGAGACTGACAAAGAATGCTAGGTTTTTCCTGATAAGTAATCTGTCATGCTAAGTATAAATGAGTGTTTCCAATAATGAGCAAGCCTGGGGTTGAAAAGTACAAACATGATTACAACATAAGCAGAATAATGATGGCCTTTGATGGTCTTTTCAGCCCCCTGTAATAAAGCCCGCTTAAGCGCTTTTTCGCTTGTATTTACATTCATATTTAGATATTCTTCTGATACATCTAACTCCACATGAATTACAGAAACAGTCAGTTCTGGTCACATTGTGGATGCTGTGTAGAGCACTTTTGGCTAAAATCAGAGATCAAAACAATACTAACTTCATAAATTTTAAGCATACTTTGACTTAAAATGAGGTCCATTCCTGTCATAGTACAAAGAACCCAAAAGACTTGGAGAAATTAAAGTGAAGAACACCTACTTCATAAAGTCCAAAGCTGACATCAGATTGAAATAAAGTAGAATGGATGTATTCGTCTTCATTGCACTAATTACAATTGTAAAATCCATTAATGTGCACGTTACATCCAGTATCATAATAAATATGATAAAGTAAAAAGTGATGATACAGAAGTGGAAACAGACAGAGACTGACAAAGAATGCTAGGTTTTTCCTGATAAGTAATCTGTCGTGCTAAGTATAAATGAGTGTTTCCAATAATGAGCAAGCCTGGGATTGAAAAGTACAAACATGATTGCAACATAAGCAGAATAATGATGGCCTTTGATGGTCTTTTCAGCCCCCTGTAATAAAGCCCTCTTTAGCGCGCTTTTTCACTTGTATTGAACTCAGCACAGCTCCTTGTAGTGTCCTGCAGGGTTCTACAAGCAGCAGAGAGCAAAAGAGTGACTTTTTCCTGATTTAAGTATTTTTTTCTGGCTTTTTGATTATTTACTGCTTAGCGACTGCATTTTCGCCTGTTTATACAGCTCTGCATTCTATTTAAACTGTTTTTGTGTTGATTAACTGTTTTGCACTTTTAAAAAGTTATTTGTTGCTTAATTTTACCTGTAGGCTAACACACTCAAGTGTGCTAGCCGTTTAAAAGCATTTATAGCATTTACTGTCTGTTTTTCCTCTGTTTTCTGCAAAAAAAAAAAAAAATCTTGTTTTCCCGCCTTACTGAACTAGAATTGTCCAGTCTTCAGAGTTTGCTGATCTCTGGGCTTTGGCTTGGTTCCTGTGCTATTCCATATCCTTATTTGGATAAAGGGAAACTTCTTTGTTCACCAGTGGGAGTGGGGAGCACTGAGCAGCCTATTTGTCCCTAGAGCAGTGGTTCCAGCCAGAAACTTGTAGTCTATTGGCCATTTTGGGTGAATTCCTAGCTCTTTTCAACCCCCTGCTATAAAGCCCGCTTTAACGCGCTTTTGCGTGATTTAGCGCGGAGTTGTCCATAGAGCACCATCGGGCAGCGCCGGTTAAACAAGGTTAAACTATTTCTGGCTCTGTAAAGTCTGCTCTTCAATTTTTCCCTTAGAACTTCTCTACTTGCAATGTAAACAGTCTATTCTCTATCTCAAAAGCTCAGCACTTGCTCCTAATGCATTTTTATATAGGTAAAGTACTTATATACTAAACAAAGTACTACATTAGCCTAGAATCCCCTTGAGTACCCATTTCCCTATAGGTCCCTTCTGACTCAGTTACACAGCAAACTTTTTCACTTTTTCTAGCATGTCGAAGGGTCAGTTGCTAGCGTCCTCTCCTGTTCAGCTGGTGAATCTGGGCATCTTGAGGCAATGTTACAATTGCCTCATGTACACAGACAACCCACTCCTTCTCCCACAAAACACAAATACATGTGAGAGATGCAACTATATAGCCAAACTGGAGGCTGAGCTCTCTCAACTCAGGACTGGCAAGACCAGACAGGAGGAGAAGGAAACCACGCACACCACAAACCCAGTTTCACATAGAACTATCACAACTGCAAAACAAACACATAAACACACAAAGACATACACAGAGGCACTGATCAAAAATCTACCAAAACTACAGAGGCCTCCAAAGCAGACACCCAAGCAACTGCCACCTCAAGACATAAGACATGCAACACATAGTTCTCAAAGTCAGTGTGCTAAACAGTCACAGCCCTTAAGGCCAAACACAATGCCAGACACACTTGTTATAGGTGACTCCATAGTCAGACACACTGACGTCCCACTCAACAGACTGAACAAGGAAAAGATCACAGTAAGCTGCCTGTCAGGCGCTAGAATCCGCCACATAACACAAGCACTCAGGTCACTCCACAGCAAGTACAAGTATGACTCAGTCATTGTCCATGCGGGTGTGAACGACCTGAGACATACCTCCCTGGACTACATGAAAAGAGACATAGAGGAGCTCTCAGATTATGTAGCCCAGGCCGGAATGACCCTGACCCTGAGCAGTATCCTACCCTCACCAAGAATGATGCCACAATACAGAGACAAAATGATCAGCTTTAATAATTGGCTTAATTACTGGTGTCATTCTAAGGGGATCCAATGTCTGTCTGCCTGGGATGACATGCTTGACAAGCCATGCTGCTTCGCAAGGGACGGCTTGCACCTGTCACCCTTGGCTTCGGATATTGGCAAAGGCTCTTGCCACCCCATAGTGCCTTTTTAGGCAAGGCTCAAATGATAAACCTACCGCCCTAGAAAACAAAAATGGAGAAAAACTAAGGGTAATACTGCTCAATGCCAGAAGTCTAAACCTCAAGATGCACGCCCTCGAAGCCCTCCTCAGTATGGAGAACATCGATGTCTGTGCTGTGACTGAAACCTGGTTCAAGGCTCCTGAGAGCACCCCAGCACTATCAGGTTATACCTCATATCATGCGTTCCGGCCCCAAAATCCAGACCGAACCACAAAAGGAGGGGAGTATCCATATTCATAAAGGATACCCACACCTCCAGGTTAGTGGCAATGCATGAAGCATCGGAGACCATCCAGGTGCAATTAACCATAGGTAAAACTGCCCTACAGTTTGTAACATGCTACAGACCACCTTCTCAAACTCAGGAAACCCACACAGCCTTCCTGAAGACACTGGAGAGTATGAATGTCTCTCCAAACACCATCATATTGGGTGACTTCAACTACCCAAACATAGACTGGGAACATTACTCAAGCCCCAACACCCTAGCCCAAAGGTTCCTTGAGTTCATAAACTCAAATGCTATGGAACAACTAGTCACCATTCCCACAAGAGGAGAAAATATACTAGACCTGATCATCACAAACATGGGGACAAAATGCTCCACACCGGAAGTATATCCCTCATTGGTGAGATCAGACCATAAATAAATCTCACTGGAGATCCACATCCCGCCCCCACCCCAGCAAAAGACCACAGTGAAGAACTTCTCAAAAGCAAACTTCACACTTCTTAAGACTGGAGTGGTATCCTTCAAGGCCCCAAGCCAGTGGAAACCACAACCCACGCTGCTGAAACCCTTACAAATGCCTTCTACGAGCACCTCCAGGAATGTATGGATCAAGCAATCCCTAATAAAATCAAGACCCTTTCCACCAAAGGCAGGCGCCCAGTCTGGTGGACTCCAGCCATAAACAAACTCTACAACAAGAGGAGAAAGCTACTACATGACAGAGCAAAATCCCTAAATGGGAAGGCATCTCTGATCAATACTAGCAAAAACTACGATCACTCATAAAATCATCCAAGGCCAACTTTGAGAGAAAAATCGCTAATGACACAAAAGACAATCATAAAGCCTTCTTTAGCTATGTTAGAAACCTGGGTGGAAACTCCCAGATATGCTCAGAATTAGTCCAAAATGAAAAAAAATCACTGAACCCACAGACATTGCCAACATACAGGGAGACAGGTTCAGTGCAAATATCTCCCCTCCCTCCCCAAAAGGAGAAATATCTATCCCACCAGAGTCTAGCCTCCCAAACATCTCAGATGCCCAGGTGAGAGCTGCTCTCTCTAAAGCAAAAAACACAGCATCAATGGGACCGGACGGTGTCCCCGGCTGTGTGCTACATGAACTCAATGAGGAACTAAACCCACACATAAGGCTGCTGTTTAATCTTAGCCTTACTACAGGATTCGTACCCAAAGAATGGCATACTGCAACTGTGGTCCCACTCCACAAAGGCGGTGCTTCTACGGACCCTGGAAATTACCGCCCCATAAGCTTGACGAGCCTTGTCTGCAAAGCTATGGAGAGGATCATAATGGAACTCATAAATAAAGACATTGGGGACCTACAGACACTGGATCCTACCCAATTTGGCTTTGTCAAGGGCAGATCCTGCCTCTTGAACTTGGTCGACTTTATTGAAACAGTCACTAAGGCCATTGATGAGGGTAAGGCAGTTCACACAGCCTACCTTGACCTAGCAAAAGCGTTCGACACAATACCCCACTCGGGCATCATAGAAAAGCTCACCAGCTTAGATGTAAACCCATATGTCACAAGATGGGTTGCAAACTGGCTCAAGGACAGAACACACAGGGTTAGAGTTGCTGGTGCCATGTCAGACTCTAAGCCGGTCACGAGCGGTGTCCCAAAGGGCTCAGTCCTGGGCCCCCTCTTGTTCGGCATTTATTTTTCTGAAGTGCAGGCAAACATAGGGGGATTGTGGCTGACAAAATTTGCAGATGACTGCAAACTGGGCACCATAATTGACATTCCATCAGACACAGACATCCTCCAGAAAGGTCTCATAGAAATGGATAACTGGTGCCAGAGCCATGGCCTTAAGCTAAATGCCAAAAAATGTATAGTCATACTCTTTGGGAAAAACAAGGTAACCCCTAATTACCACATAGGTGGTAATCCATTAAACATGGAAGAAGTTATCAGGGACCTGGGGACCCAAGTTGACAGTAACCTCTCTTTTGACACTCACATTGCCAAAGTGGTTAGGAAGACCTTCTACATTGCCCACCTGATCATGAAGGGATTCACATCCAGATCAGGAGAGGTCATTGTACCCCTGTACTCTTCACTTATCAGACCAATGATTGAGTACAGCGCCCCATTCGGAATGTACCTTACCCGACACCTGCAGCAGTTGGAAAGACCCCAATAGTTCCTCACCAAAAGGATAAAGGGGCTCAAACATATGTCATACGATGCCCGACTGAAGAAACTCCAGCTCTATTCAGTCACATACCATCTGCTCAGAGGTGATCTGTGCCTGACATACAAGGCCATGTCCAACCCGGAATTAATGGACATGCTCCACCTCAAAAAATCCAAATCCACCAGAGCCATGAGAGCAAGAGACTTAAACCTCAACACGGATATAAATAGGACGTGCTGGAGGGACAGATTCATCACCCAGAGACTCCCTACACTATGGAACAGAATCCCAGTCCATGTGAGACAGAGCCTCTCACTGACTCTGTTCAAGAGAAATCTTGACGAGTGGATGGGAGATCATAGGTTTACCCCGTGAATCATCTCTGTATCACTGCTGGACAGAGGCACAGCAAACTAATGGGTATAGTATTCTCATCCTAAGGTGTGGTGAAAGCCACACACACTCTGGCTAGGCTTTTAAATGCCCTAGGGCAGATAGCCTAGTATGAACCTATGAACCTATGAACCTATGGGTTACTAAGTTATGCAGACAGCACTTACATAATAAACAAAACATTAAATATGACTTTCACATATTTCTGTACTGGAATCCTTGTCACTATGCCAAAAGCATTTTACAGACATGTGCATTATGTCACCATTCCATGCAGGAAACACTGCTTCACAACATTAATTTTAATGGTTTAAAGGGACAGTCCAAAACAATGAAGCAAGGGAGAATGAAGGCATCGGGCTTCATTACGTTAATAATTTTAATATTACATAAGGTTTACATTATAGCCACCATCAAAACAAATGATCCACTGCAGAACAGGTATGTGTTATTTTAAGATGTTATGTGCCATGATTTACACATTTGTCATGAAGCCAGGAATTTTTGAGAATTGTGATTTGTAGCAATAGTTACAACTGGAACATGCTTTGTGGTGTACATTCAACTCTTCAGCTGGTTCAAGGAAAGATTAGCTTGACTGCATAGCACAGCGAGGCTAAGCACAATAGTGAGAATGGCAGCACAGTAATGCCACTGAAGGCAAAAACTCGCATGATTTTGACATAAGCTGTGTATTTCTATTTCTGATCATTTATAGGTGCTGCTTGGTGTCAAACATTACACAGATGTTGAGGGAAAAGACTGATGGTATAGAAGGTGGAAGATACCTACAAAGGGGAGGGAGGCAGGAAGCAAGTAGAATACAGAAGATGGAAAATGGTGGCTCAAAACAATATACAGGCAGCAACTACACATAAAATAGTTTATTATACAATGACCCCCCCCCCCCATTAATATTCAAAAAACATGCACGCTGATTGGTCAGTGTGCACATTGTAAATTAGAGTTATAGTAATGGAAAAAGGTCTGGTCGCCCGGACTTTTTCCATTACTATAACTCTTTTTTTTACAGCAACGGAGAACGCAAGATCTCCATTGCTTCACACTGTCTCGCTATGTTAAATGAGTTTAACATAGCGAGACAGTTTGTAAAAAGCAACAGAGATCTTGCTTTCTCTGTTTCTTTTTACAAACTGTTTCGCTATGTTAAATGGTTGCTTTTTTTAAAGCTGTCTCGCTATGTTAAACCCATTTAACATAGTGAAACAGTTTGTAAAAAGCAACGGAGATCTTGCTTTCTCCATTGCTTTTACCCACAGCTCTGATGTACTGCGTAGGCATATGCATGCATAGTACATCAGAACTGCCGCAAAATACCAGACAGCTGCGGAAGGCAGCAAGGAGGCATTGTACAATGCCATTATTTAAGAAAATTAATTTTTTTTTTCTTAAATAATATCATTGTATAATAGCAATAACCCACTTCTGGGTGTGGGTAATGCTGTATTTACCCACGGTTGGCTTTGTTTGGTCACTCGGGCTTCACTCTCGTGACCAAACCACACCAACCATGGGTAAATCCAGCATTACCCACACCCAGACGTGGGTTATTGCTATAAGAAACTGTCAATAATAGTTTAATTTACTTCTAGAACCCCTGAAAGTACAAAAAAATCAGTCTGTAGTTCTGAGTTTTATCTCAGCATGCCACAAAGAAACTCCTACATCACTCACTCTAAATCACATGATTAAAGAAACAGTGGCAACTTACAGAAGCAGAAAAGGTGAAGGGAGAGAGACAGAGAGAGAGAGAGAGAGATACCAAGAGTTTACTTTAAGGTATATTTAGGACCATCTTTATGGTGTGTTACCCTTAGGGGTTTCCTCTTTATTAATCTGCCATGTTCTGTATAATAAAGTGCTTGCTATTGGCAGCAAGAAGAGGTAGGGGATTAGAAACATAAATCAGACATAAGCAGGATAAGGGTAGTTTACTTGATGTCCCTGTTGGGATGGTATATTTTTGCAAATCCTTTCTTCCTGCACTATTCAAATGGCATGTTAATGAAATGTAAATGGAGATAAATACAGTTATTTGGAGTTAAACATAGGATAGGAATATAAATGTCATGAGATAATTTTACATAGAGCTGTAATTGCACCATTTACACTATTTAAAATCATCACTCTACAGACAGGGGAATTATGTCAATACACCACATAGTTCATTATATCCAACAGCCTAGGACCCGTTACAATAAACTGCTGATATTTTGCCTTTAATCTTTATTCCTCTGGCACTGTGGATTTAAGCATATTTTTGTGAAGGTAACAAGACTAGTGTGTGATGGCAAAAACTCTCCACTTTTTACATAGGACATAAGGACATAAACAAAATTTACCGTCACTCAGCATTGGTGTGCAATGTCAATCTCCATAAAAATGCTGAGTACAAAATTGAAAGTCTTTCTGAGGGGTGATTTCTGGCCATGTGTGCTGTGTGGGCTTCTATTTTTGACAGGATTAAACATGTGACAAAGGGGTTGATAAGAAAATGGTGAAAAAGGAGGGCATAAACATAGCATCCGGTAGGACACAGTGGAAAGAATACAGGAATTTGCAGGATGGTGAGGGGAGAGCACCTTTGGTATCCACGTCTTCACAGCATAAATGTAGAACTGTTCATGACTTCAGAGAGTCAAGATGCCAGGGATGGGTAACAACAAAACAATGTTATATGGGTATATATATATATATATATATATATATATATATATATATATATATATATATATTTTTTTTTTTGAGAGAGGAATGTTGGCTATGATGATTAGGAATGAAAGGGTCAGGGAGGGTATGTCAACATACAGGACATACAAAACAGATAGGGGAGGTGATGCAAAATGTTGGGGGACAACATGATTGGGATATAGTATGGGGACATTGGAGGTGCATCTATGTTTAGGCTGAGAAGAAGGATTATCTTGTCCTCACCCTCAGAGATGTCATCACCATCTCCTTTGTCAGTTGCTTGGGTAAGTGCAGATGTGACATCATTTAGTCAGTATTGTACAGACCCTTTTCAACCTTGTAAATTCAGGCACCATGACCTCACTCCATTATGCTCATCTCCAGCCCTGTCATCTCAAGATGGGTGACAGAATTGCCACCTTTACTAGTACAGCTCCTAGAGGGCATCAATGCACCAGCAGCCAAGGCAGAACTACTTAATGCAGGTGGAGCAAGCAGGGTAGGGGGTATAAAGGCAACACTGATAGGTTGTGAATCCAAAATACTTGGTGTCTGTGCTGCCTGTGGTGGTGCCTCCATGACAATCTGTGGAGTTATGTTGGGCCAAACCACAGTGGTTGGTCTAGCTCCTTGTGCTGGTTATCAGTTTATTTGGTAGCAATGTATTGAAAAGAATAAAACAAAACAAACAAAAAGAGAGATAGTGTGGAGAAACAAAGAAAACAGAGATAATTAGACAATGGCATGTCACATTATTTTTTTTTTATGTCAATACATAAGCCAATATGAGAAACACATTTGCCATATCCAGACATGATGGAAGGGCATTAATGTGTCATCAAATCAATCAATCAATCACAATGATATGATATGACAAAAATAGTTATGTATCTGGGTCTATATTAGAAGAATGAAAACCATAAACCGCGAACACTCACATGAGCGAAAATGCCAGTGATCGAAGTTGCTATTGTGGGGGGCTATGCCCCCCACACCACCCGCTAACTATATATTCTAACTCCGAGGTCACACTACAGTGAGGAAAGGGCAAACATCCCACTCCTCACTGTAAAACGACCCTGCAATCCCACTTTTGATTTCCGGCATTTTCACTCATGTGAGCATTCGCCGTTTAGGGTTTTTATTCTTCTAATATATACCCATATATCAGACTATGCCATATCACATATATGCTTTCAAAATTAATAAGTGCATTTGCAAAAATGGTATTGGTAATGCCATATTACAGTACATATTTCAAAAATATTATCCTGTAAAAAAGCTAATGTATGTTTCTGAGTATTGAACCCACACTCGATTAAGCTAATGTACTGATTGACTAATGCAATCGCCAACAGCTATAACAGCTAGCATTTATGCTTGATATAAAAGTTGAGGTATGCCTGCTCAGGATAATATAGAGTGATAAACAGAAAATACTTCTCTGTCTTTCATTCAGACCTGATGCATACTTACCCTGTGCCTCTCTGAGGTGAATTAGTATGAAAACTTAATGAATAGCTGTATTGGCTGGTTAATAAGTGCCGTATCATAGACTGGTGATGGGTCAGTATATTTACACAACTGAGGGATGTTTGCAGTATGTCCTTCTATCAGCTCAGGAGGTCCAGCCTGTACCTCTTCATGGCACTATAGTGGTGATGACATTGTTCTGAAGTACATGGAGAACCAGTTGAGCTGGGTACAGCCTTGGCCAAGCTATTCAAGCATCAGCCTTTTAATGAGACCTAGTATCTAGTATAATTTCCCTACAGCAGCATCCAGCTGTACTACCTCACAAGGTGCAGGAAAAGTCCTAGACTCTTCAAAACCTTGATTTTATACTGTAAGTAGAACACCATCCCTACCTTTGAAAGCCATGTCTGCAGAAGTCATGCTTGAAATATGTGTCTGTATTGTCACCCACTTCAGACCTCACATATAACAGGTTGTGCGCAGAGACGTATAGCCTTGGCAGCTGCATTTGCACAATTGAAAGCATTGCAATGGCTTAGTAAACACATTTGTAATGATTACATCAAAAACCATGAAAGGTGCAGAAAATGGCAGTAACATTTGGCCATATATGATGCTTAAATTATTGACCCACATCCCAGTGTTAAACATGGACATGCTTTATAGTTTTTGTTAGAATTACTGCTGATTGGAGGAAAAGTTGTATGACTTGTGACATATTGGGCTGTTAGAACATACAGACTAGTATCACATGGAAATCAAACCTATGAGAAAAAAAGGATAAAATGCTTCCCTTTACTTATTAATTGTCAGTGCCATCAGAGAACTTCATGTGCCACACTGTAATTAGAGGTATGCAGATATACTTGAAATGTCTGCATGTATGTGACTTCAATTAATCATGGGACTACAATTCTATGTAAGATGTGTAGCACATGAAGTTCTCTGATAGCACTGACAATTAATAAGTAAAGGGAAGCATTTTATCATTTTTTCTCATGGGTTTGATTTCCATGTGATACTAGTCTGTATGTTCTAACAGCCCAATATGTTACAAGTCATACCATTTTCCTCCAATCAGCAGTAATTCTAATTTCAGATGCATGTAATTGCATGACCTGAGTGATACATGGTGGACTATGTTACACACATAATTCACAAGACATACTGTTGTAAACACATACTTATGATATGTGATAAATCATAATAATTATAACAAAAATATTGTGGAAATCATGCCTATGCAAGTGTGTTCTAATTAAATGTCATCATTATCATGTTTAATGTAATTTACACACATCATATTGGGCAAGCATTAGTGATGCATCTGTTGCAAAAACATAGTTATGCTATTCATTTATATTTAATGTTACATTCCTCATCAAAATGTTGTGACAAACTGTATTCTCACACCCTATGTAAAATTATCTTTAAACTGGATTCAAGTCTTGCATCACCTGACCTCTGTCTCCACACTCACTGCACACTTTGTGCCACAGTAAAAGTTACCTGACAAGTGCATTTTCTTCAGTGAGTAGTGCCCAGAACGCTGATAGACATGCACCAGTACCAGCCTCATTTGAGCTACAGAAGGCAACCCAAATTAAATTTCACTTTTTCCTTGGCTATGAGACATGTTTGAGTGGAGCTGAGTGCAGTATATATAGAAAATGCATTAAAAATAAATAAATAAATATGTATATACATGCATACAACAACAGAGAAAACAACTGAAATGAATTTTAAAACAATCAAACTGCATATCTAGCAATGACCACAAGAAGAAGTATATAACAGTGATGCATCCATCCTTCTGACATCTCCTTGCCACTTCATATCTTTAATGTCTGGCAGACATGATCATGACTTTAGGTCTTGACAAATAATGGGAAAGGTGAGCGATAACAGCTCACATGTTGTTAATAGTTGAATTTCAGACCACACAATGACATAACAAAATATGCATCAATATGTATTTACACACCCCCTCTAAAAAAATCTGAAAAATTCTGCCACCGAGTAAGTTACCTGTCAGATACATTTTTTCACTGCGTACTATCCAAAGTGATGACAGCTGTGCACTGGTGCTAGGCATGTTTGCACTACTGATGGCATTCTAAATTAAATTTGTCAGGTTTTTTTTTTTGTTTATTTGTTTTACTGTAGGGTATAAACTCATTCACTGCTAGAGCCTGCTGACTTTCAAGAGTGTGCAATGCCAAACATCATGCAAAGGATGAAGAGAAAACAAAACTGAAAACAAATTAATATAGTAAACATTATAAAACAAGTAGTTAAAATGTACATTTATGACATTTCCTTAACTTTGTTGTCTTGCAAAATGAGCACATTCTCCTTAAACATCAGTTTGTTCACATAAAAGTACACTTTCCATCACAACAGGACATTCACAGCACACGCTTGAGATTATTATCAGTATCTACTACAGGCATGTGCATATACTGTGAAGAACAAAAAGTAGCTTGCATATGCTCAGATATGATACAGTATTAACTGACATTAGAGGTGAAAAGAGACAAGTTCTGAAACTTGTCTTCTATAATTTGTAAATACATATGTGGTCTGCTGGGATATTTGCAGCAGTTAAGCTAAGTTTTACTCACACAATATAAAATAAAAAAATTGCAACACTGCAGCTCTTTTCTTCTCTTTATTTTGTGATCAACTATTCCCTTATCTAGCCTTCTCTAATGAGATTGCTGTGCAATTTGCTTCGCTTTTGATGTCTGTTTTGAGTGTTGTACTTTCTTATAATTGCAGACAAATTTTACTTGCAGCAAAATGTGTTCATAAACAATTCATATAAATGGTAGGAATGTTGGTCTTCTAAATCAGTCAATGAATTCACAAACTTTCTTGTAAGTCTGTACTCCCTGACACACTCTCAGTAAAAGAGAAATAACTGCAATATTGTGATTGTTCTTGCAGTCTGTCTAATTATGCACACTTGCAACGTATTAGCAGTTAACAATTCTAGATCCTCATCCTTGGACTGCTAGGGCATGAGCACCCAATCAAGTAGGTCAGTATATCATGTTTATCTGCAATGTACTTCATGTAGATTGTGGAATTCATGAATACTAAAGAGTTCATACTTCATTTGCATATTCATAGTGCTCAGAAGGTTGAATATGCACTATATAAAGGTAATCATATAGTTAGTTGGGTGGCAGAGTGGCACAGCAGATAGAGTTTTTACCTCACAGCAAGAGGTTCCATCATTTGATTCTTGGCTGTGGTGCCTTATGTGTGGAATCTGCATTTCTTCCTTGTGTTCACATGGGTTTCTTCTTAGTGCTTCAGTTTCTTACCACATTCCAAAGACATGAGTAAGTGGTTTGGACACTCTAAATTGGCCAGAGGTGTGATTTTGCATGTGAGTGTGTGGAGTGGAAGAACTAATGCAGTGACACCAGACCCATGTGCAAAAATAGGAAAAAGGGGTTGTGGATGGATGTAGTTAAAGAAGGTGTATCATAGTAGGGAAGGCTGTTTTGATCTAGAGAGCTCAGTACTGATATCTGCATTCAAATTTTCTTTCTAGTTTAACAATTGACTTGCTGCTAAAGAATGTTGGTATTTTTTACAAATCAATGTATTTTAACCTTACTGATAGATTGCATTTCACAATACATCTATTGGTTTACTGCCTGCATTTTTCTCCTTCGCCATTGGCATGGCCATGTATATCAATTATTTACCGATCTTCAAGATGTTTTAAAGAATGTTACATGGAATTTAATGAAAAGTTTGATCTGGGAAACTAATCAGTTAGTGAAGAAGAGTGTTGTATTACTTATTAGCAAGGTCAGGGTTTTTTGCATAATTAGCCTACAAAATTGTGTAAAACCTGTGATGTATACCTGACTTCCATCCATGGAAGTTCATATCTCACAAGTTTTATCCATTTTTCCTTGAAAGGTGTACATGATTTTTCTTAATGGTGCAGTGTACTGCAGGGTTACACAAATATTGTCCTGCTGACATACTTTAGCATTTTTTTTTTATTTCCTTTTATTGTTTGCTGGGGGAGAGTTGGAGGGCAATCTGTTTTAAATTGAGTATTCTCATAGGGAGCCTTACTTACTCATTTATTTTACATATGCTGGATAGATTTATTCACAGATATTTTTTATTAACAATCATTTTAGGGTTACTTATCTATTTTCTTTTCATTTTCTGTTTCCTCTCATACAGGCCTATGGTGTCAAAGGTATCTGCACCCCATAAAACAGCTATACAGTAACACTGAGAATGAATTGGTCATTCAGGCACTGCATTGCCACTGGTCATTCCTCTTAGAGAGAAGCAGAGGTGACAAGTCCTCCTGTGACCATATCTGGTAGCAGGTAGTCAATGGCATTAATGTGGTAGGAAGTCATGGATGCACAGATTCAAAAATAAAATATGCGGCCAGTGATATAATCACAAAGGCAGCCGATATTGCCTGGAAATATTTAGCTATGTGGGCTGGTCTGACTACCTAGCCACTATTCACTAAAACAGAGGAGTTCCTGTACACTTGTAGATTAGTGTGTGTGTGATATACCTTTAAGAAGCTTTCCAGTGAGTCAGCACATACATATAAGTACTGAGCACGTGCAAGGAAAAGTGCCATTTTCAGTGAGCAGCCAGAGTGTGAGCATACAGGTATGTAGTCATTCAGTTAGTTAGATAGTTCATTTAAGTTTAATGTTCCCACCATCCATCCTAATGTATTTGTGTACAATAATCTACTTAAATGAACACCCAAGCCTCAACGTCTTCTTAATGCGCATAAGAAGAATGACATGGTGTCAGAATGGGACCGGGAGTTACAGCTATAATTGAATCAGTTAAAGTTGGAGGAATATACAAGACTATATCATCCCTACTGCTCAAACAACTCATAAAACAGGTCAGAAAGAAATTCCAGGTACTAAAACTTGCTTCAATTATTTATTTTGCTATAAATATAAAACAAAGCACTCAGAACACTCAAAACGAATTTCTTGTTAAACAAAATGTCTGAAACTGTGACATATTGATAAAAATATTAGAAGTAATTATGAAAATGTTTGAAACAATATACGGATCACATAAAATGTACAAAAAAAAGGGAAAATCAACCATTTTTTTCACTATGTGCTACTTTTTTGTATTAACTAAAGCTATTCAAAAGATCAGAAGTGGCAAAGTGTTCGCATGTTTGTACAGTATTACAGTGCAGTTATTTCGCAAAGTACAGTCATTTAAAAGAATATTTCACAAAGTGCAGTTATTTCAAGGCATATTTTGCAGAGTACAGTATTTCAAAGAGTTTATTGTGCATTTGAATATTATTACAAGTACCTGTTGTGTGTGAATGTTCACACATAATTACAAGGGTCATTTTGCATTGTATTTTACTATATTCTAATAGCATGGCAGAAAGTTTTTGCAGACCAACACCACTTGTGCTTGATAACAATATTGCAGAAAATTGGAGTGTTTGAGCAGGAATATGATATTTTTATACAGGCTGCTTTTCCTGATAAAGACACATGTCAAAAGTATTTATTCTGCTTAAATTAAGCTGGTTCAGAGGCCATTGAAAGGGAATGTTCATTTGTGTATGCACCTACTTTGTTTGCAGGGGAAGGGGAAGACCAACATAATGTGGTACCAGCTGAAGTGCAGAAAGACCCGGAGTGCTTCAAATGCAAATTTAGAGAAATGTGTAACCCCCAAACAAATATTACAATGGAATATTATTATTATTACACAAAGGTTAAAAAGCCAGGTGAATCTTTTGCAGCATATATAACTGACATCAGATATAAGGCTAAAACATGTAAATTTTGTTTTTTTTTTTTTTTCAAAACAGGTTTATTGTTTTAACATATAAGAGAAATATCATAACAATTTTATACAAGTAATTAAAAATAGGTATTATTATAATATTCAACAAAACAACTAAAGTATTTACAAAGACATCCACTACAATCAGATCAATTAATTAAACTAAAATACCATGCTATTGAAATTAGAATTTTTTAACAAATTTTGTAAATTATCCCATACAATATAATAAGATGTTTTTCTATTTGTTCTTGTCCTAATTGTGTTTATTTCCATATGGCACACTATATTCATAACATTTTTAAATTCATTGAATGAAGGAGGTGTATCTGAAATCCAATTTCTAGTTATTATTTTCCTAGCCACTGCTAGAATAGACCATAACAAGGGAAGCTTAACCTTTTTAACACTTTGAGGTACAGGTGTGTTGAATAAGTAAATTTTGTGTTTTGAGAGATGAGTTGATAAAAGACAGGCTTGTGTGTGGTATTAATAATGACACAGTGAGAAATATTTCACTTTGAGAAAATAATTTGATGTTAAATAACGCCACTGAGATTTGCCAGATACGCCAGCTTACAGAAAAGCACACGTGTGTTTACAAATGAGAATAGCTGTGGAAGGCACAGTGACAAAGCTCATGTTGATAGTATGGAGCACATGTTTAAAGTAAACAAGCCCAAGCACATGGAAGCTACTGCAGGACCTGTAACAATCCATGGGAAACCCCCAAGTCTTTCCTGCAAAATCCAGGACATGTTCAGTAAAGCATAAGGGTGAGTCAGCAAAGTCAAAATATATGCCCCCACCTAGCTTTATAGTAAACTGTTGTAACTGTGGTGGAAATCACGAACACAAAAGAGAAAAGTGCTTAGATTTTGGTCAGCAGTGTCATTCTTGCAATAAGTGTTATCATTTTAAAAGGTTTTGTAAATCAAATAAGGTACATTCTTTTATTAAAAGAGAGCATTCCAAGAAGCAGGTTGATCAATTAGAAAGCTGTGACCCTACATTTTATATTGATGGTGTGCCTGTGCTTGGTGAAACAGTTAATGCAGTAGACTTGTGGGTAAAAAAATGAAATATTTTATACTGTTTTTATTAATGGGTGTCCCATACAGCTCAAAGGATATACTGGCTCAAAGTGCAATGTTATGTCAGCATCAACATTTGCTTGTGTAAAAGCTGCAGAACAACTTCATTTGACAAAGTGTGCGAAGCTTGTTGCTTATGGTGGTGAAGAGATTTAAACCAAAGGCTCAGTAATGTTTTAATGTTACTCTCCTGGGAACAGCTATGACTTGTAGTTTTTCATAGTCAAGAGTCATGTGCAGTCATTATTAGGCCTTAGAGACAGTTTGAAAATGGGACTGCTTTCATTAAACAAAGAACTTGTTAAATCTCAGAAAGATTCTTCATGATAATCATCTTGGTTCACCTGCCCAGAGACAAACTAGGCATTAACCCCTATATCACTAGGTGGGTTGTAAATTGGATCATAGATAGAACACACAGTGTGAAAGTAGCGAACTCCAAGTCAGACTGCTGACCAGTCATGAGTGGAGTCTACAGAGATCGGTCCTGGGTTCTCTCCTGTTCAGCATCTACTTCTCAGGCCAGCACAAAGGGTCTCTGGCTGACCAAGTTTGCAGACAACTGCAAGCTGGGAGCCATTAACAACTCCTCAAGTGATGCAGATATCCTATAGAAAGGTCTCACTGAGACCAATGACTGATGTCAAAACTATGGCCTTAAGCTTAATGCCAAAAAATGCATCATCATCCCCTTTGGTAAAAACTCAGTTCCCACTAATTACCACATCGATGGGAGCCCACTGAACACTTAAGGTGCTATAAGAGATCTGGGGAGGCACTGTTGGACTTTGCTAAGGGGACTTTATTACATTTCTGTTTTCAACTACATCCAATAAAGGATTTCATTGCTGTTTGAAGCTTGTGGTGGTGTCACTTGGTTTGTATTTTCTTCACATTTCCACTGTGGTCAGAAAGTCCTTGTATGTGGAACATCTCATTACCAAGGGTTTTGCATCTAGGAAGAAAGAGGACATTGTCTCTCTCTCTACTCTTCCCTCATTCGACCAATCATCGAGTATAATGCCCCATTTGGCATGTACCTCGCTAGACACCTGCAACAGCTGGAGAGGTCACAGAAGTACCTCATGAAGAGGATCCTAGGCATTAAACACATGTCCTACATGGACAGACTCAAAAGACTCCAGCTATTCTCTGTCTCATATCGCCTACTTAGAAGTGATCTCTGCTTGACTTACAAATCCATGTCTGACCAGCTCTGTTAGAAATGCTACATCTAAAGAAATCCCAATCACTCCACACCAAATGCTCCAAAGACCTCAACCTCATTACCACAACCAACAGAGCATGTTGGAGGGATAGATTTCTCACCCAGAGACTGCCCATGTTTTGGAATAGACTTCCCATACATGTCCAAGCAGAGCACCTCGCTGTCACAATTCATAAGATATCTTGATGAGTGGATGGGTAATAGAAAGTTCACCCTGGGGATCAGTCCAGTGGCTCTGCTTGATAGAAGCACTGGGAACTAATGTCATGCCAAGGCAAGGCACGTCTTTGTGCTAGGCTTGTAATGGCTCCAGGGCCCTTAGCCTATTACACACCTAGGAACCTATGATCCTACAAACCTATTTGTTATGAAAACCAGACTCTATTGAAAATCTGGAATATTTGAACTAGTGATAAATTTCTTGTTTCTTTCTTAGTGTTTTTTTTCTTTCTTTTTTAAGTATGTGACTATTTATTTCAAACACATTAAAGGAATTCAAAGTTAAAAAGTTTTGGACAGTTTAGAAATATTAGAAATATAAAGCTACATAACTTAAACTCTGTCCCCGGGATTCATGAAGCTTGCGCCAGGTTCAGGCGTCGCATCGGTGTTCTAACACCAAGGATGGCCAGCGAGCGATTTAGGTACGAGCTGTTTCCACGTGCACTACCTGCATACGCAACGCCTGCACAACTCCCAAGCCTTGTATGCTAATTATCCCATGTGCAGCAGTGTAGCATGCAAATGAAGGTATGTAGCAATTCAGGACGTGGTGCAGGCGTAGTGTAAGCATGCAGAAATGTAACATGTAGAAAACGGTTTACATTTTTGTAAACATAAAATAGGAGCTATGACAGCTGACCAAATGCATGTATTATATTGTTAATATATGCCAATAGCTAAATATAAAGCCATTGGCATAAAAAAAAAATGTACAAAATATAAAATTAACATTTAATATATTAATAGTTGCACTATCGCAATGTGGAAGCACAGGCCAGTGGTGCGCAAAGGGGATCACAAGGAATATATAAAAATATAGAATAAAACTGCAATGAAACATATATCACGATTTCCCCATAATAGTCAATGGCAGGCATGCTACACCATACTCATGGCGCAAGGGTTGCTAAGGGGCAGTGACAGTGTTATGTGCAGTAGCTAGGAATTAGTAGGCAATGCCATGCAGATGAGAGGAGTAATAGTGAATCGCGGATTCCCTACTAGTGTAAGGACTCAACTCACAGCATAGCGTTATAACTCTGATGTGTGCCCTTGAGATAAAGATGACATCAAGAGAGGGGTGTGTCATCATTGCTGTAAGCACATTGGAGCATTGCTAAACCGGTCTGCCCCTAGCTAGACAAAGCTGCAGGATAGGAGTGTGTTGAACTGGCCATAGCTATGCTTAGCTGAGAGTACACAAGGTAACTGAGTATGCATGTGAACAGAGATGAAAACACGCATAAACCCAGTAAACGGGTATGTGCAGTGCGCACTGCAGCTGAAACAGGAAGAATATAGGAAAGAAATAAGGAAATTCTGCAGCAGTGAAATTGGAGTACAAATGACTAATTAACACTTAGGAGCCTACAGTGGGCCATTGACAATAGCTAACAAGGCTGCAAGCAGCTAAGTGCAGAACAGGGAAGAGGAGGGGCTGTACTGCAAAGAAAACAGCAAAGTGTCAAAGCAGAAAAAAGCCAGTATGCAGTATATCAGCTGCAAGGTACATTTTTCCATGACTGGGTAGGGAAAGTACAAAACAAGAAAGACAGCAGGTGGATGCATGCCTGATAATGGGAGGGGATCCAGGTCTAAAAGTGAATTAAAGGGCAACAGATTAATCAAGGCAGGCAAGTAGATCTCCACAGTAAAGGCCCCACACTTGCAGTACTCATTGCAAACCCATAATTAAGACACACAGCAGCTGGAATAGCTCATACATGCCCACTTACATCAGCAGCATCCATAGTACAACACTATAAAGTGTGAAAGCACCTCACACACATTTGTGTATTCCCATACACTCTACACCAGTGGTGTATACAGACGGGGAATTTTTATTACGTACATGTTAGGGACTGCCATAGCTTTGATACACCAGCATGTGTTGGAGACTGAAGGTGGTGTGGAGGATGATGCACATGACCACCGCAGGCACCAGAGGAGGAGGAGAGTGTTCAGACCCAGGCTAACCTACGAGGGGCTACATGACCTGGAGATAATAGAGCATTACAGGGTGGAAAGGGCCACCCTACAGCAACTTGTGGAGCTGTGCCAGCCACACCTCAGAGCCAGAACAAACAGAGGGGAATCCATCCCAGTGGATAAGAAGGTATGTAAGCCTGAGAATACTAGCTACAGGTACCTTTCAAAGACCAACTGGGGATATCAAGGGGATCTCACAGGCATCAGCATCCAGGGTACTACACCAGTTCCTGGATGCCATGTTAACACATGCCAGTGAGCACATATACTCCCCCCGAATGCAGGAGGAGTTGGCCAGCAATATGCGTCTCTTCCACCTTGTGGCAGAATACCCGAAGGTACTGCGTGCAGTAGACTGCACGCACATACACATCAAGTCACCACCTGGTGAGCAGGGTAGGCGCTACATAAACCGCAAGGAATACCCCTCCATCAACTGCCAGATCATGTGCAATGCCAAGGGTATTATCATGGATGTGTGTGCTGGCAGCCCTGGAAGCTATCATGACTCCCACATCTGGCATGCCTCACAGCTGTATCGGTTATTTGCCGGGGGGGGCAAAACAAATGGCCACCTGGTGGGGGATGCTGGCTATGCACTGGAACCGTGGATGATGACTCCCATCACAAATGCACACACATCCATGCAGGAATGCCATAATGAGGCACACGTACAAACCAGAATCATCATAGAGCATGTGTTTGGGATGCTGAAATCACGGTTCTGTTGCTTGGACATATCTGGTGGAGCCTTGCAATACTCTCCAGGCACATGTTCCCACATCTTCATAGTGTGTGCCATGCTACACAATATTGTCCTGAGGGAACAGCTGCAGCAGGGACAGAATGGTGAAGATCCTCACAGCCCACCACCATTGCCAAGGGCCTCAAAGGCACAGAGGTACTCAGACCATGAACACTCTGAGCCAGCCCCAGTAGGCAGAAGGAGACGTGCCCAGTATGCCCATGCCTTGGCAAAGAAGGAACGTATAGCACACATACTGAGTGTAGGCACCTAGGGACTGACACCTTTCTCTACCAGCACACACAGTAAAAATGGATGGCACACACACAAGACTACCTGTAAATTGTCATGTATAGGCAGTCTACTGTGTGCATCCAACATAGACAGCACTCAACTATTGCACACACAACAGCCATTGGCACAAGGTAAGTCAACACCTGAACAGTAAATTAAACTATCAGCATATGCAGATACTGTATGTATAGATTCATAGGTAGGTACTTGGCCAACTGCCCATTCATAAGGCCAGCCAAAATGTGTCAGCTTTTGTCACCCCATCGATTCATTAACTGTCCCTCTGTGGAGCAGTGCCAATGGCGGGATCCCTTGGGTGCATCTACTGTTCCCCATCCACCCTTCAAGGTTTTTCTTGCAGAGTGTTAGTGAGGGACTCTGCATAATGTAGTTAGGGATGTTGTTCTAAAGTATGGGGAGTGTCTGTGTCAGGAAGCTGTCCCTCCAGCATCTTCCAGTTATTGTTGTGGCAAGGTTCAGCTCACTACAGTGTGTGGCTCACTGTGACATGGATTCCCATAGGTGGAGCATATCCATCAAGCCTGAATTCGACATGGCTGTGTTGACCAGTAGAGATCCTCTCTGGGTAAACGAGATCCCACTGAGTAAAGCAGGAGTTTATTCAGTCTGGCTGCATAGGCCATATTTTGGAGGCCAGTATTCCCCTTGGCAAGGTACATTTGTGGACCCCCAGCTGTTGGACGTGTCCTCTGAGGTACATCCAAAATGGGTTATTATACCCTATGATGGGACTGATGAGTGATGAGCAAGAGTAAAGGGGCACTCTAACCTCAGTATGTCTAGATGGGAATCCTTTAATAATCAGATGGCCTGCATAGAAGGATGTCTTAACTACTGTGGAAATATTATTGTCAAAGGGGAGATCACTATCTACCTTAGTCCTCAGATACCCCATTACCTCATGTGTATTAACGTGGCTGCCACTTATGTGTTAATATGTGGGTACCAATTCCACAATGGAATGACCCTGCAGTTGGTGGCACTTGGCTGGAGGTCATGTCATTGGCACCCTGTGATGTTCTCTGTGAGGCCCCTTGATGGATGTCCGTGTCAGCTGGACTATCAGTCATGGCTCCCAGTTTGCAGTCATTGCCAAACATGGTCTGCCGTAATCCACCTGTGTTTGCCTGTACCTCTGAGATGCATATGCCAAATAGTAGGGCTCCCAGGACTGAGTCCTGTGGGACACCAGTTGTAACTGTTCAAGAGTTGGACCTGGAGACCACTAGTCGTACCATGTGGGTTCTGTGTGTAAGACCTTTGGCAACCCAACCTGTGATGCATGGGTGAATGTACAAGCTGGTGTGTTTATCAATAATATCTGAGTGGGGGATGGTGTCAAAAGCTTTGGTGAAGTCCAGGTAGTAAGAGTGAACCACCTCCCCCGTCATCTAACGTCTTGGTGACTGTATGTAAGATGTAAAACAGGTTCAGTAGGCATGAACTGCGCTCAACCAAGTTGACCTGGGTTGGGTCACATGTTCGGAGGTTACCAATTTCATTGTTAATGAGTGCCATGAGGATGCGAACCATACCATTGCAGACCAGGCTAGTCAGGCTTATGGGGTGGTAGTTACCATGGTCAGTTGTGATTCCACCTTGATGAAGTGAAATAACCATTGCCATTCACCATTGTATGGGTGTGCAGCTGGTGGAGAGGCTGAGGTATGAATGCTTAATTAGGTGGGGGGCAAGTTGTCTTGTACAGTTTGCAAGATGCAGTCTGGGTCAACATCTGCCTCCATTGATGCTGTGTTCTGCTGTTAGAGAGGGCCATTTCCACCTGTGTGTCTCTGATGGTTGGGACAATGTACCTTTCAGGTAGTGTTGTGGGCTCTTTAGGGGGTGAAGTATGCACCAAATGTATCTGCAAGGATGTTGGTGATTTCAGTAGGGTCAGCATATTTTGTGCTATATTTCACTGAAACACTGCAAATCTGTGTGCCACCACATAGATCCTTGACATAGCCAAAGAAGGCTTTGTGGTTATCTTTCAAATCCTTGCATATTCTCCTGCTGATGTTAGCCTTTGATAATGTCATGAGGGACCTACGTATCATACTAATAGTGGTCACAGATGTCTGTCCTTCATGGGATTTACTGTGTGTCTGGAACACTGTCCTACTTCAGTAGTATAGCCTGTTTATTGCAGAGGTCCACCAAACTGGTGTCCTTGTCTAGGAAGAGTGAGTCTCGGTTTACCAGTGATGGCACGATCCATACATTCGTGTAGGTGCTTATAGACTGCATTTGTAAATCTGCCTGTATCTTGAGCAGTGTTTTCCCTTAGCATGGGGGCTATGAAACCCCCACCCCTGTCACTAGTAGTGTAAATTTAGCTGTAGGAAAGATATACACTGTGGTATATGTGGGTGGGGGAGATGCTAGGGTGTGGAAACTGTGAATAGTTAATGGTCAGGTCTAACCAGTGACCGGTTAACCTCCGCTGTGGTGCACCTGTTGCCCATCTTGGTGATGACCACATCTAGTAGTTTCCACCCCACGTTAGGGAAGTTACCACCTGATACAGGGCATATGAGGTGATACATTCCAGGAAGCACTGGGCCTGGAAGTAAATACCAGAGTACGTTTCCCAGTTAATGGTATGGATGTTGACATCAACCAATGCCACGGTGTGTGTTAGGACTGTCATGTTCTCCACTGTCTCCAGGTAGGTGGTGTGGAGGTCCTGGATCATGGAGGGTGATCCGTAGCAGCCACATTTCACATTGCAGTTGTGGCTGATGTTAGCTGCACATGGGCGATCACAGAGGTATCATGCTGCCCCACTAACCTGGAGGTGTAGGTATCCCTGATGAATATGGACACAGCCCCTCCATGTCTATCAGTCCATGTTCTGTGGCTGAAATGTGTGGTATAGGTTGTAGTCTGTTAGTGCTGGTGTGCTCTCCGGAGCCTTAAGACATTTTTCAGTTAATGCACAGATGTTGATATTGTCCATCCTGAGGAGTGCTGTGAGTGCATGCATGTTGTGAACACAACCACTGGTGTTAAGTAGCATAATCCTCATTGAATCTGCTATTGTGCTGTTTACAAAGCTGGTATTCACCTTCAAGACTCTCCTAAATAAGGCACCATGGGGGAGACAATAGGCTTGGCCAGTATTCCAAAGCCTAAGGCTGACACACAGATCGGTATGGTATCATTGCATGCATGTTCCCCATCTGTGCTTGTTTTTCTTCTCCCCTGTAGGTAACCTGCTGCTAAGCAATAGAAAGCCTTAAACTTATACAAGTCTTCTAGCTTCCAAGATAGGCTTTTGGAGTGACTAAGTATCAGTGTTCTGTATGTTCTTGCTGTACTCAACTGTTTCCTGACTACATGTAATTTCTCAATGTATATTATGATCTGACGATCTGTTTATTCACATATTATGGCTGTGATGGCCTGCACATTAGAGGTTCACAGATAGCCTACTACCTATCTGCCCAAGGGCAATTAGAAGCATGGCTACAGTGTGTTGGCCTTCCCTGCACCATTAATGAAGTAACTGAGCATTTGTCAAGCATAGCCAATGAAGCAAATCCAGGCAGAGTTGTCAGACAACAAGGTTTCCGTTGAAGTGTGTCAGTGAGGTGCTACTCCTAATGAAGTTAGGAATGTAATGTATTGTCTCACAGTACATTTGTTATATGTTGTTATTTCAAGAGTACGTGAAGCTCAGTGAGATGTTACGTCACTGACATGTCTATATCCGGAGTAGTTAGCGGATGTGACCATGTTAAGCACACAGGTTATACATTACAGTTTGTTTAACTGTTTAACCACTGCTATAATGTCACACAAACACTTTTAAACATGCTTACAACTGCTTAAATGAGCCTTATTCTGCAGTAAAGAACATTTGTAAAGCATCGCAGGTATTGAATCCTGAACCATGCACACTATAGTCATGGGACTTACCACTAAGCCACCCGAGGTGTATACATGTTTCATGGTCCTTGAAACTACACCTTATACCATATGCATTTCACTGTAATGATCACAAATGGGACAGTCACTTTGTGTACATATGTACAGTACATTGTAATGTACTGTAGTTTGTGAACCAACACATTCCAGTTTACATATGTATTACTGTTACAAACTAATACGAAATATATATATATTTATATATTATATATATTACTCTGTGGAACCTAGTCGGACTTTCCCAGTCAACAAATGTTAAATAAAAATAAAAAAAATAATATATATATATATATATATATATATATATATATATATATATATATATATATATATATATATGTGTGTGTGTGTGTGTGTGTGTCAGTGATGTCTGCACACAAACACACACACACACACACACACACACACATATATATATATATATATATATATATATATATCTATATATATATATATTATATTATATAGTTACATCAATAGCCATATATATAAACATCTATGAACACACTTCATGACATAGAAGCACTCCAAAGGAATTGGAGCGTACACAAAACACATGCAGCTCTGGTATTATAACAATTAATATTAACCGATTTCACCATAGAAGGGGTGGTTGTTGTGTATGTGAAGATTGGGGTGGGGAGGAATGATGGGTAATGCAATCATGCGTCAAGGAGGGTTTGGGTCGGATGTTCAATAAGTGAACTGGATGGGCATACATGGGATATGGGGACAATATAAAAAACACACAAAGCAAGAACCTTTTTCATTCATAATACACCCTGTCATGTCACATTACAACACCTAATTTTACAAACATATGAACATTAACATTTATCGGACATATGTATAGCAAATGACTGTCACATTTGTTTTCAGTAGTGAGGAATGTCTGTAGTACAATGTATATTCTAAACACCATAATATTTTTGCATATCTCAGATGCCTTAGTGGTAAAGTCAGTGACTGTGGTGTTCATGGTCCTGGGTTCAAGACCTGCAAGGACTGTTAGGCTCCATTTGAGGGCCAGAATAAGGACTTTTAGATGCAGGTGGATTAATGCACTCTTAAGCAATTGGAAGCAGGTTTCCACATGTTTGCATGATGGTAAGCAGCACTGAAACACTGTAAATGGAGAAGCGCTTCACAAGTTTAACCTTTGCTTAACGTCGTGCAGACCACGGGCAAACCTGATCACAACCACATAAATGTGGGTTATTCACACTTTCCCTACCAGTGCCTACTCTGAGAGGTAAAATAATAACACCTTCCAGGAGTAGAACCTGCAACCATGTACTCCATCCTCAGAGTAACCTAACAATAAGCTACCTGGGATGTACTTATCGCAGTTGTGTATGCAGACAGGTGAAAACACAAAAGGGAGGAATGTTTTGAAATAGGACAACCCGCCATGTACCCAATTAAAGGTGTATGCTCATATATAGATATAAATATATATATATATATATATATATATATATATATATATATATGTGTGTGTGTGTGTGTGTGTGTGTGTGTGTGTGTGCGTGTGGCTACTCTCAACTATTCCATTATGAACTGGGAAGACTCCTCATGTACCAACACCTGTGCTCAATGCATGTTGGATTCCATCGACCCCAGTGACCTGGATCACAGTAGTCACACAAACAGGGCTAACAGTATGCTACACATAGTTAGTCTCCAATGCCAATGTTATGTTTCCTAAGAGCAGAGTGGTGAGGACCATGGCACCCATGCAGATGGACAATGCATGTGCAAATGCTGAATCCTACACAAATGAACCTTAAGCAGTCACATATGTGCAGTGATTGTGCCATTGAAACAGAACCAAGATTCAACCCAACACAAACAAGTAGGCAAACTGGTGGTACCATGCTTTAAACTGTACCACAGAGGGTAGTAACTGTTGCAAGAGTGAACACACATGAGTGTAGGTGATCCCTGGTCATCCTCAGTAAGATGCAGATACACATTATAAAACCATGCAAAGTTACTGTGAAACTAATCAGCCACATATTATGAGGCCAGGCACAAAGCATTCTATAGCTGTGTCATTAATCGTAATGGCAATGACAAGACCTAGGGTCTCGAAGAACCTAAACCTACTCCCACCCACCCCACTCACAACAGGTACCCTTAGTAATATATCCATGTACACTACAGGACCCCTATACTAATGACTATGCAGGTACAAGCTGCACTCTCTAAAGCCATACACACAGCTTTCAAGGGACATGTCAACATCCCAGGGTGTATCCAACACAAATGTAAGAACATTCAGCTATCCACATACACATCATGTTCAATCAAAGCTCCATGACAGGCTGTGTACACAACGAAAGGTGCACAGCAATAGTTATCACACCCCATAAATTGGGAGACACCATTGATAATGGGACATAGTGCACAACTACCCTGCTGAGTCTGGTCTGTACGGCCATGAACCATGGTCAACGTAGTTGATGTACTCGGTACAGATGTAGATTACAGTAGGGTTGATTCACACTGCATTTCATGATGTTGCCAGGTCATAGGATGCCATCACCCATACTGTGTTCCAGCTACACTCAGCAAACTAGGTATATATTCCTATGTCACAGGATTGGTTGGCAACTGGACTGCTGGCAGAACCAACACTACAGAAGGTGTCTGACTAATACACGCTCACCAAACCAGTGCCAGCCACAGTAATACTGGGGTCATTCCTGGTATTCCCCCTCTTTGCTATCTATACCACACAGACTAACACAGAAGGCATCAGCCTATTGATGTTTGAAAATGACTATGAACTAGGAGCAGTAGTCGACTCAATGCATGCTGCATTCAACATACAGAAGGGCCTTAGTGTGTCAGATGTGTGGTGTTTGATGTATGGCCACAATCTGACAGCTAAGTATTGCATTGTCATCCCCTATGTTACAAACCTTGTACCCATTAACTACCACCTAGGCAGCAGTCAACATAATGGCAACTGTGTGCATGGGATGCAGCTGGACAGTACTTCCCTTTGATAGTTACATTACCAAAAAAGACAGGTAGTCATATGTGGCACCCCTAATCATGACAGGGTGCCATCCAAGAATATAGAGATAACTGCTCAGCCATACTCAATACCCATGTGACGCATAATAGATCACATATTTCCTTTAAGAGTTATTGCCCCTGTGTAGATGGCTTACACTGCCCTTCTCAATCCCTAGCTGCACTATGTAGCATGCAGCCAACCCTGAATAAAGCCATGACCAACCCAGAGGTGTATGGACATGCTACACTTAACACATCCTGATCCCAAATAAACACATACATCATGGACATCCACCTTTCTAGTACAAGGGTCACAACATGCCTGACAGATCTCTGTCCCATACACTTAACATCCTCTTGCCATACTATGCATCCCTGGGCAGCGAAGCTGCACCTCACCCCACTCTGTGACATGGTGTGATGAGCACATGTCAAATATATCAGTAACCATGTGTATCAGTTCTGTGGCACTGCTTGAACTGGCCACTGAAACTTACCTGTCTGTTTCCTACAGCTAGGTAACCTGTCTGCCTAGGTTCATAAATGGCCCAGAGCATATAGCCTACTATATCACTATGAACATACATGCTATAGTTGATATCCAAACCTGCAGATACCATCAGGCTAGCTATTGTCCCATGTGTTACACATGTGCAACACAGGCAATACATGGCAGAATGCTACACAGCTATACAGTGCTATGTAGATGTATATGGCAAAACACATACATGCTTGCAAGTCTGCAGGGTCACAGGTCATGTCCCTAATGGCTATGTATGACTATATATGGGACATGTACACAGCATTAAGTTCAATTGCATTAATGTGAACACATCCAGGCATGTGCTGATGGGTAAAGACACCAATACAGGGGAAACAGACATGCCCAGGTCAAGACAACATCCACATGGTGTATGAGCAATGTCATCACATGACACATACATATATGGTGATAACATCACATCACCAGTAGGTGTCAAATGTGTGTGACTTATACATGTCAATGGTGTTATTGTCACGTAGATTTGCAAAGACGTATTTGTAATCTTAATAAATGTGATGCACGTGCATTTTCATCTGTACTGCTGTACTTCTCTGTGAGTTACTGTGATCTGTCTCCATCATTATGTCTTCCAGGTATTCCATGTAGTAGACTGCTGGCATACAGCCGCTTGGAGGATGAGGTCCTCATCCCATACCGGCTCGACAAGTACACAACGCTCTTCAGCCATGTGCCACAGGATGCATAGCAGTGGGATGCCCTGTGGGAGGAACCCTGCAGGAGGGTAAATGATGTTGGCAGTCACAATCGCACCTATCAGCAGGTGCGCCAACACTGCACTGACCTGATAAGATGGGCGAAACAGCATGCTAATGCAATCGCCAGGGAACAAGGTGCAACAGGTGGGGGCCACTCACCCAGCCCCCACTCACATGCACCAAGGAGCTTACTGGCCAACCTGGGGACACCTGCAGACCTCCATCCACAAGCTTTAGCTGGTATTGTGGAGCTAGGTGTCTGTCAACCACTGAGCCTGGAGTTGCCTGGTAAGTCACTACTGCACATAAAACACAAGTATATTTCACATAGTTACATGTGTTACTGTACAATATGTAATGTAACATCCTATGCAAGGCATGTATGCACACATGCCACATACTATAGTCTGCTACTCTATGTATGCACAGATGTGCATACTCCATAGTATAGTGTATTGTACTGGCGTATGTGCTAACATGGACATTGCACCCTGTAGCTATCACAAAGGTGTGGATAATGATCTTACTGCTGTGACACTCCTGTTTAGGTACCTCTGGCGTTTTGCAGTGACAGCAGCCTGTGTCAGGTGAGATTGTTATTATTTACCATACTTGATAATGCATGGAACATATTAATTGCGTGCTATCTGCCATAACACAGGTACACATAATGTATGGTGGTCCTGTTAATGGGTACTGGTCAGACCTGCAATGCATCACACTGTTTACCTATGTGAAACAATTGAAGACTATATGAAACACCTACACTAAACCTTCCAAACTGTCATTGTCAGTTGTGTGGACAACAGTGAATACAATGGTGGAGGCATGTTCCACTGTAGGGACAGGTACTACATATCAGCATTACACATGTTGGGACTATGAACAGTAATGTACAGAGAGCATATGTGTGCACACACTCTAAATGTGTTGGAGGTGGAGTATGACCGGCCCACAGGATACACCTTGCTATGAATGTCACACAATGTCATGTGCTATCAGATATGTCCATGACATGTAGTGGGCTGACTGTAACACTGCTCACCTATCCTGCAAAACATGTCTCACATCCCATACATACCACCCTTTGTCTGCATAACCCTGTCCTCAGAGGAGCATATGACATCTATGGGTGTATGTCATATGAAATAACACTGACATGTGAAATAAGATGGCCATCACAACTATTGGACTGAACATGTGTACGCATGGCCATGGAGGATGGCCAGAGACATGAAGCAACACACACAGTAGAAGTGATGTACATGTGTGTACACCCTGTTGTACATTGGCTCGACACAATATAACTATGGCCTTTGTGTAATGGTGATATTGCAGATGTGAAACACTAAACATCATACAGGCCTGTGCACAGCTTGTGTAGGCATAACATGAAACCAACACATAACATGTCTTGAACATCTTGAGTGTGTCATGAAATGGAAGCATTCACCTATACAGTATCCAAGTAAATACATGTGTTGCACAACATACACATACATCCACATCAAGCCACAGATACAGTACATTCATCTTTCTGGTGTCAGACATCACTTTCATGTCTGTTCCTCATGTGTGTGAGGTACACAGATGGCATGTAGGACATGGAGTACTGCTAAGTTAGCCATGTGTGGGAATAGTTGCCAGGCAGCAGTAATATGGTTGCAGATGTGCAGGGGTGTCATCCCTATACCATTCTGTGACCTGTGTCACACATTCCACATTAGGGTTTATTGTGTATACACCTCAGTGATGTAGGTCACATTCCACATTCGATATGTATTGTATGTGAACATAGTCATGACTATGAACTGTGTCAGTAGCTCACACTATATAGCAATTGTGAAGCCAAATGATGCCCTCCAATGGCTTTGCACATCAGCTCAATTTGCAGTATGTCCCAGCATATTTGTAGGGTGGACAAACAACATTGCATCAGCTGAAGTTCCATGTTAGTGTAACACGTCCCTGCATTGGGACATCATTACCATACTGTAAATTGGAAAGAACACCATTGTGTTACACATGTATGCACGTCATTCAACACGTCAGCAGAAGACATGTCATACTACATGTGATTGGCAAGGTTATACGCCACACAGCAGGCTGGTGTACTGTAAACCTGTGCTGGTCTGTTGCACCATTGCAAAGTAGGGGCAGCCATGTCAAACATGTGTGTACAGCCACATGTACAATATCTACACACAGCTCAGGGGTAGGCAGAATAATGGTGAACAGACATGCACTGCTTTGGGGGAGATATGCAAGCTTGGGCTCAGGCAAACATAGTATGCAGTCGACATATCCTACTGTTCATGTCCTCACACATAGGGGTGGTGGCCAACACAAAGCATCAGTGAAAGATGTACAAAGGTCAGGGATGGTCTGTTAACATGTGGTGTATGTTGCACACACCATGGCAGCATGGTGCAATGGTGCAACATGCATGCATTGTGTTGCAGGTATGGGGCATAGGCTACTAACACAAATGGTGCAATACAGGTATGTATGCTAACCACCACTATAATTGTGTAAGGTACATGCCGTCTGCTATAACACATGCATGCAGCTGTGTGCAACTCAGGGATGTATGATAACTACGACTGTAATTGTCTAAGCTGAAACTTTAATTGTCTAAGCTGAATGTCATTTGCCATATCACCTGCATGTAGCATGTTTGTCTGTGTGTGTGTGTGTGTGTGTGTGTGTGTGTGTGTGTGTGTGTGTGTGTGTGTGTGTGTGTGTGTGTGTGTGTGTGTGTGTGTGTGTGTGTGTGTGTCTGTGTGTTTCTCTATGTGTGTGTTTGTGTGTGTGTGCGTATGTCTGTGTCTGTCTCTGTCTGTCTGTCTGTGTGTGTCTCTGTCTGTCTGTCTGTGTGTGTCTGGTAAAACTTGTAATGTACAGTTCTTGTCTTCCCCTCACAAGTGTTGTTGTAGGTGTGTTGCCCTCCTGTGGTCCACCTGATGTTAGTGTCCCCACAGACCCTAACAGTGATGATGATAGTATGATTGAGGCACAGGTAGGGTTGTCAGGGGCTGAATCTGTGCCATTGGTTGCCATTCCACCTGTCTCCCCCTCATCCTCACACACAGTTCCCCTGCCTGCAAATACCACATCACCACTGGCTATAGAGGAAGGACAGTTGGCGGTTGGTAGCATGGAACAGGGAAGTGTGGTGACTATGGATAGTTTGCCTGCACACCATGATCCCAGTCAACAGACTGGTGATGTCCCACACAGGCAGGTGCCCAGCACTGCTCGTAGGATGACCACTGGCCAACATGCCCCTGCGAGACAAAGCACATCAGCTGGAGTCACCAGACACATGTTTCAGCCTTTAATGGAGGCACAGGCACGTGCTGAATGGCACAATAGAGAAGGTCTGAGGCTTCAGAGGGCTGTTGTCTGTTCATTAACTGACAACATCCAGGCACTTGCAAATGCTCACCATCATCTTGCAGATGTTTTTGATAGATGATTGGGTGACATGGTGGGAGTCCTTGACCGTGGCATGTCAATCCTTGAGCGTGGAATGTCCATGCTGGAACATCTGGTGGAAGTGAGGCATCGGGCAAATGGACATAGGTCAGCTACATCACCTGTCTATGTGAACATGCTACTGCACATGCCCGCTCCCTTAGTGGCAGTAGCAGCAGCAGTGCAGCTGGTGCTATGCAGTCCACACTAGGACACAGCAGGCCATGTGCACATGGTCCTGGATGGTCCAAACAGGGACATGACTCCAGTGGACATGTGTCATTAGACGGTACCCTATCTGGACCTCTGCCTGGTACTGCCCGTGCAACCCCTGGCAGGCGCAGGTCATGTGGCCATGGCTGGACACTGTGAACTGTGAAACCTGCCTTGTACAGTCTGTAGCTGTCAATAATGCCCCTGTGTAGGCCAGCAAAATGCCAGACCAGTGTGTATGCATACACACACACTGGAAACAAATGTAGGGCACCTCAACACACACGCACATAATATCCACACATGGCCAATGATATCACAGGCCATAACACACACACATGATGTCATCCAATGGCACAGCCTATGCCTCTGGCAAACAGTATCACCCTGTGCATATGATGATGCCTGTGCTGCATCCCTGTCATCCACACCATCGGTGCAGGGACATGTTCATATGGTCTGAGGCACAGGATGAACATACTAGGTAGACAATTGTAGATTAATATTGTTGAGTAGTGTTGACAGGCAGCAGACATACCATGTATTGCAGTTTTAGAATGCATTTTGTACATGTGACAGTATGTATCATGTGTAACAACACTAACAGCATGTTGATCTTGACGTTCTGCCTTCCTCTTTCAGATGTAGTTGCATGTGCCGGGGATGTCGGTGTTTGTGGTTGTCCCATATGTACATGTTGACTACCCACAGGTCAGTATGACAATACCTGCATGCACTTTGCAGCTTCCACATCACAGTTATATTCTCCCATGTTTCAATTATGTTTACTGTTTTAATGATCCAAGAGCATGATAGTGGTGTAGTAAGCTACTGTGTTCAGAGTCGTCACATCCATAGTGGGTGACATCATAGATATAGTTACCTGGAGTGCAGAGGGGATAAAAGAGTGGTATGCTGGATCACAAGGGTAAAGGCCAGTGAAAATAGTGGCTTCTCATTGGGAAGCAGTAATACCCACTGCCATGACAGCATGCAAACACAGACAAACCCACACACTCAGAGATTCACAGACACAGTAACACACACTCTGACACACACACAGACAGTTGGCAGTGTTTGGATGAGAACCCCTGCCTATTATCATTATAGTACTACGCAATTACAAGATGTGCCACAGAGACTACACATGTACAGGTAGTTGGAATGGCATAAGATTGAGGACATCGACAGGGATACTACAGTGCAGTGAGTGGATGTGGGGAGGGGGAGGTCCATCAGTAAGCTATGTAACAACAGGTGACACCCAAGGGTGTAAATGTTAACAGGCGGTTAGTATGCCCGTCTACAACTGATGATATCAACAGGGATGCTAGATTGCATTGAGTGGATAGGGGGGAGGGGGCATTAACATTTCACTATGGTAAAGTACAGCCTCACTCCAGGAACCAGACAGCCATACACACGGACACACACACACACACACACACACACACACACACACACACACACACACACACACACGCACGCACACACACACTGACATTCACAAAGCTATACACCTATATCACACACATACAGACACTTTACATGTGTGAGGTTTAACCACCTGCCTATGCCTTTCTTTCTACACTTCATTCTTTACTGGTGTCAACAACAATGTTCAGGAGAGTGATAACATGTGGGATGTATTCCCAACCATACATGACATACATGGAAACACACAACCACATGTGCCAGTACTGTGAATCAAACACCTGCCTATCTCATGATAGGTACTACAGAAGTACAGCACTATCGCATCTGGTACAATGCTTACTGACTCTTTCCTTTGACAACTGTGCTGATATATGCACAATATATGCACAGGGGAGGTATTACTGTTACAGGTGTCATGAGGTTTGCCTTCAGTGTCACTCTTACAGCATTTTACATTGTCTGTCTTCCACTTCAATTACCAAACCCTGACCTTAGCAGGTACACAAGTTATTGTAGGACTGGTTGTAACACACCAGTGAGCTGTCCTCAGTAATCATTCATCTGCAAAGAAACCCCACCACTTAGTAGTCATGTCTAAACATATGTCCATACCTCATGTACGGCTTACTGTACTTAGAGCATATCACCATATACAGTTGCCAATGTTGAGGCTGTATTGCAAAAGCATGATGTACTAAGATAACAGTCACCTTCAGACATCAGCCACTGCACACACATGGAATCTACACAAACATCAATACATGTACATATAAGTGGTCTACATCAGTACCTGCACTAGCAGGTCAAGAGGATACATTCCACACCTTCCCCATGCCATGTGTGAAACATAGCCGAGCATTACACCATAATGGATGTTGTATTCATGTACTGGTAGGACACCATCACTTTTACCGAGTAGCCAAGTGTACATATATTACAACAGCACATATCAGCGTGACACACACAGCATTATTCCATGTTATGCTCCTACAAACTGTTACTTGACAGTGCCATGGTAAAGCCAGAGCACTGTACAGGTCAACAGTGAGCACATCATATGTGCCACACACACCTCATGTGTACTGGATGAGTGCCAGCAATGTGCTCTGTTAGAGCTAGGCAGTACACTCATTCAAGCATGTGCGAGGTCTGTGGCTTGTAAACATCTCACCCCAGCATGTACTGGCTATTGTGGAACTAAGGCTAATGTCCACACAGCACACGGCATGCATGGCTTGCAATTGTTGACAAGGGGTATATGTAGGAGCTGTGGCTACACATGGCTGTACATGTCATGAACATATCACCTGTGACTACTCAAGAACATACAGAGCAGAGCTGGATTTCCCTGAGTCTGTCAATACAGGCCTTGTGTAGGTCACATGGTCCTGTTATTTGGGTATGTTTGTAGGCATTGCATTAGATGGACATGTCTAAAGAAATATATGTCACATGGGGTATTGTATGATATAAGAGGTGTCATGGTTGACCAGTAGAGAGGGGATATTGCCTCTGTCAACATAGATGTCAAACCTTATGTACTGTTAGCATGCTATCTGCCATGTGTATGTGTATAATGACTGTAACCACCTGTATATAGAAAGGAAAACAAAAGCTATGGTAATGTAATTTATGTTGTATGAGAGTGGGATGTACATATCCAGGACATGTATGGTTAGGTCATATCCAACCATGATGGTGTTGTTTACTGGTGTACAGCAGCAGTCGACCGTGTTAATGCTGACAACATCCAGGGGTCCTTGGTATGTGTACAACTGAGCTGGTTACAAACAGTAGTATTATTGCATTGCATGACACATTATGCAGCTGTGTCTGTACATGGGTACTTTGCACAGTTGATGTAGACCTAGGTTCAATCCACCAATCGAGGCTTATCTGGTGGTCTACCATACTATGTCATACCACATATTGATGTGTGTTGGTAGTCTGGGAACAAGATGGTGGATGTATATGAGGATACAACCTAGAATGCAGCA